>NW_020201327.1:0-7014 GCF_001531365.2 Cynara cardunculus var. scolymus | reverse complement strand
CAGTTCTAATTTTAGTTATGTCGATAAACTTGTTTTGTTTTTGAACAACTTGGAATGGTGTTATTTATTAACTTTTGCTATGACTCGCTTGCCTGTTACATCTCGTGTTTCCGCTTTAGTGGGGTGTGACACATAGCCTGAGTATAGAGTGATTTTGAGCAGTTTATCTAGTAACTGATTTAGGCAGAGTGTAGATTCAAGTTAAATGATTTAAGGTTTGTGGTGAGTGTGCTGTAAGCAGTTAACCTGCAAAGTTTGTGAAATTTACAACATGCTTTATGCGATTTAGATTCATGTGTTATGCGATTTAGGCAGCCTTGTTTATCTTAGTTCAAACAGTGAATGGATTGAAGCAGCATGTAGTGAGTCGACTTGGCAGTATTCAAAGTTTTGTTTTTGAGCAGATTAATAGTTTCATGAGGGTAGATGATTTAGCATCATATAGTAAGTGAATTTTGAGCGGATATATGTTGTGTTTTGAGTGAACTTGAGGGGCTGTTTAGTTAGTTTGAAGTGAGGGATTTACAAATTGAATTGAGCAGTTTCATGCATACTTTAATTCATAGTCTTGAGCATATTAAGGTAGTGTTTTGAGCATATTAAGACGTAGTTTTTGAGTGATTTTAGGCTTATTCTTTAAGAGTTTTAGGTCAATTTTGTTTTAGGTTGATTTTTTTTCTTCAGGAATTGTGTAATTTTTTTAGTGTATTTCTTTAATCGTTTTTCTTGAACTGCATAGATTCAATATTTGATCAATCTTAATTTTTCTTAATGGCAGCTATTCTAGAGAAGGAGAATAAAGAATTGAGAGCACATATTTCAAAGTTGGAGAAGAGCATAGTGGATTATAAGGAGAAATATCTTAACATGTTTTACGAGAATCATGCTAATATGGAATTCATTGCAAATTTACAAAAAGAGCATAAAGTAGAATTGGAAAGAGTTGAGAATGAGTTTATGAATAAGAGTAATAAACTTGAAAAATCTTTGAATGATGTAAGAAAAGAGTGTAAGAATGAATTGAAAATTTGGAATACAGCTAATAAAGATTTGTTTAACAAACTCCAAAATCTCCAAAGTGAATCTATAGATGAGGGAAATTCTCCTGGAAGAACATATACTGAGACAAAGGACTTATCTGATAAATTTCGTAAGTCTGAGAGTGAGTCGAGTGAGTTACAGAAATTATTGGAGTTAGAGGAAGAAAAAGTTCTGAAAGCTGAGAAGAGTTTAAGTTCTAAAAGAATGGAGTTTAAAAAGGAGAAGAAGAGAATGTATGAATTAGAGAAAAGATTTGGAGCTGAACGTATATCTTTTGAAGATAAGATAAACTCTCTCGAGCTGAACGCCAAAATGCTGTTAAAGAAAATATCTAATTTTGAGCAACTGATCATCTTGGAACGGGTCAAGAATGATAAAGAGAAGAAAGACATCTCAGAAGACTGTCAGAGCCAAATACAAAAATTATCTGAAAGCATTGCTCTAAAGCAGAAAGCTTTAGGCGAAGAGAAGAAGCAATTTGCTCTTGAAAAGAGAAATACTTCAAAGAAGTATACGACTATTGCTAAGGAGCTTGCTAATAAGAAAAAGTGGCTTGACATCGCTTCGGAGAATGATAAGAGCAACTCAGATGAGGAGAAAAGAGAGTTAATAATTCAGAAGAGAAAGTTTGAAATGCTTCAGAAGGAGTTAGAAGGTAAACTCCTTGACACTACAAAGAAATTGTCTGATCTGAAGACATACCTTGAAACTGAGCTGAAGATGAGAACAGAACTTAAAAATAAGCTTGATTTAGTTACTGTTGAAAGAGACCAGCTTTTACAGAAAGTCAAAGACTTTTCTTGTGCACAAAGCTCAATTGGTTCTCCATCACAGTGTAAAACTAGCTTATATGACTGTTACAAATCGAACAGTTATTCAATCAGCCCTAAATCTACTGTATCTAAAAACTATTCTCGTTCTTCTAATCAGTATTATCAAGGGTATGTTATTAGATCACCCAATAAATTTTCTAAGACTAAAAGTATTTGGGTTAATAAAGCTGATTTTGTTTCATCTCATACACCTGTTGTTACTAACTCTGTTCTTCCTTGCATTGTGAGATCCACTAATGATCTGATCAATCTTAGCAATAGAAGAATAATGTGCTCAACATGCAGAACCAATGATTTTGTCAATAAGAAAAGGTTCAATAGGTGGCATGGAGATAAAAGCTAAAAGAACAGTTGGATAAGTAAGAACATGTATGATCACAATTACTGGTATGGATCATATTTTATTCCTGATCATCCTGTTCATAGTGCTAAAAAGAATATATCTAATAAGAATAGATGGTTTGGAAGTTACAATGTACCCCAACCCGATACTAACAAAATAGGACCCAAGTTCGTTTGGGTACCAAAATCTACTTAATCTGGTTTTGCAGGTGTGCCAATTTTGTGTTGATCAGAATATCATTCCAGTGATACACCAATGCAGGGGGAGTTGTAATCTATTCCAAACAAGGCTTCTGAACAATTCAGTTCAGAACCCGTGCGTTATCGAGTGTGGCTTTTAAACACACAGTTTAGGACCCGTACTTAAAATGTTTCCATTTTTTTATAATTTTTTTAGCTTAACTGAAACATTACTATAATCTACTTTCTAGGGAGAGTCTCTAGAAATTCAATAAATGTTTTCAGGAAGTTATTTTTTTAAAAACGAGTACATTCTCTGAACAGGTATTTCCTGAGATTTTACTTGTGTAATTTCTTGTCGTACATAACTCCAATAGCTGTCTCAGCTATTATTCAAACTGTTATTATCACGTTTCTTATAAGAAAATCATTTTCGGTGATAATACGCTCTTTTGTATTCAAAGTTTGTTTTCTGATATTCTTTTTTACTTTGATTAATATACATTCAATAATTTTTTGAATATCCGAATCTGTAAACTTGTTCTTACAGATCTTCATTCATTTCTCTCATAAACCGAATAATCTGATCGTTGTCGCATCTTTCTTTCATTGATTGTGCTTAAAAGCCAGATATTTTGATCAAATTTTATATGATCATTATGCTTTATTTGAAATATTATTTTTGATCAACTGTTTATGATCAATTGAGCATAATGCTAAATTTTAGGAAAGACTGAGTGCTTATCAAAAATACCTCTATGGAATGTCAACACCGACAGACCTACCCAAGAGGACAACCATATCTGAGTGAGCTTTATATACAAAAGGGTTTGTGTGTTGAGTTTAAAATGAAAAAGAGAGGAGTAGTTGTTGTAAACCAAAAGAATTGATGAGAGTTGTGTCAGGATTAAAAGAATATAAGAATCTTGTTCCAAACTTCTAAAATCCGGGCATACCGCACAATCTATTAGTTCTCAATTCTTTCGAGACTAATATTGAAAAGGGCAAAGCTCAGGCCAATTCTTGTCACAACCCCACCAGCTACTCATTTATCTCACAACAGATAAGTGTTTCAATAACACTTGGGGCACACAGCTCATTATCTATCAATTTCTCATTCGGCAAAAGTTGATATTGAATTAGAAGGATATATGTCACCCCTTCAAGTCTTTTGGATCACATATTGAGTCTGATAAATTTGTGTAGTCCACACGGTTTATCTTTTTGAGCCTAAATAGAAGCATTAGTTGCTTTATCTTTCTACACTACACAAATTGCATTTTATATGTTAATTTGCCAAAACATTCATAGATATACTATTCTTAAGCTATCGATGATTGAAATGGAAGACTTGGTGAGATGAGCATCAAAAAGTCTCATATATACATTACACTGAGTATATCTGTTATACTCACAAGACAATCTTTTTATAAGATTGAAAACAATTTCRTTCGTTGAAATTGGTTATTACCTTCCTATTCCCTTAATCTGAAAAGATTAATTAAGTGGATTTGCAAAGATCTACTTACAATTTCATGAATTGACGGCTTACGCGGAGGATTTCATTCATTCTTGTGTATAAATGGAATGATTCTCATTTCATCATAAGGGGGAGTATGTAATAATGAATGAAATATCCAATTCCGAACATTATAAAGGGGAATCTGATGTAAAGATCAAGGGGGAGTAACTTCAAATTTGGTAAAAGACTCAAAAAGAGTGCGACTAGAGATGATTACGAAGATTATTCCAATGCTACAATGACTGAGAGAATGTGAAGTTCAATTTTGACAACAGTTTACTAAAGATCATTTCTGAAGATCGTTATTGTGTCTGATCTACATTGTCAAAAGAGAAGATCATCGTGGTTCTACATTCGAGGGGGAGAATGTTAGAAGATCTTTCTCAACAAATGATTGTCTGATGTTTCATGTTGAAGATTGTTTTGAATAAGACATAGTGGGCTTGAAGTTTCAAAGTTCAAACGAGACTTAAAGCGTGCAAATTCTTTCAAGTCTGAATACAAAGGGGGAGAATGTTAGGAATTAAATTCTGTGTAAAATTGTATTCGTCTTGAAAGATACATTTGTCTATAATTGTGTAAAAGTCATCGTGTTTGACTTTTCTTTAGAGATGCTTGACTTTGACCATGTGTATTGTTTGACCCTATAAATAGGGTGATATCTTGTAATCTTAGTGAGGATGCTTATTGTAAAATTCATTTTTACGTAATTGAAGTTTGACCAAGATTTGAAGATTGACTTTCTCTCTCAAACTCTCTCATCTTCTCTCTATTGTTCTTACAAGCTTATTCACAGATCTGCCATGGATTTATTGAAGATTATTGAAGATTGATCATAGTAGGGACTAGCAAGTGTTATTGAGAGATCTGGGATCAACAATTGGTATCAGAGCCAATTGATTGTTCTTCAATCAAACCGATCATATCAAAATCTCTCAAATTCGTTTTTCCATCCATTTAAATTCGAGTTCATACTATTCTTCTCCAAAAAGCGCATTTTTCTTCTCTTTAGAAATCTTCAATGGCCAACTGGAATTCTGCATATAGTGTAGGTTCCCTCACCAAACCTCCAACTCTTCAAAGAGAAGAGTATCCGCAATGGAGGATAAGGATGGTGAACTTCCTGGAGGGGATGGACAGGAATCTCCTCAGATCTGTCATGTAGGGTCCTTACATTCCTCATACTCTTGTTCCAAGAGTCCCAGGAACAAGCACTACTGCTGAAGTTGCTGCTTACTTCATACCCAAAAATGAAAAGAATTGGGACGAGGATGACCTTGAGCGTGTAGAGGCAGACAGGAAAGCTAAAAGGCTGATCATAATGGCCATTCCCAATGACATCTTTCAATCCCTCGACGTATGCACCACAGCGAAGGAAATATAGGACGAGCTGGTGAGTTAATTGGAAGGAGGTGCAAAAAGGAAGAAAAATCATAGGGCTCAATGCCTCAACGAATATACAAATTTCAAGGCTCTCCCCGATGAACCGATTCAGAAGACTTATGATCGTTTCAACACATTGATCAATCAATGTCGCCAAAACGACATCTCTAGGACGAAGGAAGAAAACAATGTTCTATTTCTCAAGAGTCTCGTTGATGAGTGGACTCAGTTGTCGTTGTCCCTCCAAGCAAATCAAGACTTAGACAGTTGGTCGCTTCATGACGTCTATGGAACACTTGCTGCACAAGAAAAGGACATAATAAAGAGGAAAGTGTCAATCGGTGGACCTCTTGCCCTTGCTGCATAAGAAAAAGAAGTTTCAAGGACCTCCACCAGAGATCACAGAAAGAAAAACCAGAAGGCACTCATAGTAGAGTCAGAATCCGAAGAAGAGCCATCTGATTCTGATGATAACCTTAAAGCCTTCGCCAAGTCTCTGGCCTTGATAACGAAACAGTTCTTGAAAAAGTTTGTCAAAAAGCTGTATGAAAGAAGAGACTCAAGAAGGGAGAAGTACCAGCCGTCATATGACCAGAAGTCGATGAAGTTCCATCAGAAGAAAGAAAGAAGAGAGGGAAGAGAAGAAAGAGAGGAGAGAAGAGAAGAAAGAAGAGAAGGAGATGGTAGGAAAAATGATCTTCGCTGCTACAGATGCGGGAAGATAGGACATTTTTCAAAGAAATGCAGAGGACGCTTGGTGAAGGATGCTGACTACTATAAAAATAAATACAAGTAAAATCCGAAGGAGCGAAGCCTGATGGCTAAAAAAGAAAATTGGGTGTCTGATTCTTCGTCTGATGAAAAAGACAAGGCACTCATATGCCTCATGGCCACGTCCAATGCAGAACCGGCCTCTGACTCAGATGATAAGGTATGTGACCCTTCCATCGATGAAACCAACTCTGCTCCATCAGAGCTTGAGTTAAGGGTTATGAAACTTTCAGAAGATTTTCTAAAACTTAAAGAAAAATTGAACTTTGAAAAATCTAAAAGAATAAAAGCGGAAAAAGAAGTCAGTTTCTACAAGAGAGAGACTGATCTTCTCACTGAAGAAAAAGCTGAACTGGAAAAAGAAAAGACTCGCATCGCATCGCTCAAAATATCAGAGAAAGAAAAACTTCTGGATCTAAACATGAAAATAACTAAGGATTTAGAAAAGAAGGTAAAGTCCCTAAAGAATATGAGGCAGAAAGGCTAAACTCAGTGGCTCTTAAGGATTTCTTCCAAAAAGAAAGGGAGATTCTTCATCAGAAGCTTCAAGCCAATAAACTCCTGATGAAGAAAAACAAGGATGCCCAAGACGTCTATGAAAAACTTAACGGTCAAAAGGATTATCAAGGGATTGGATTCAATGATCTAGATTCTTTCATCGAAACCAAGAAATCCACCCTTGAATCTACTTTCAAACTTGGATGCATTCAAAAATCCGACTTTTTTCCAAAACCCAAAGTAAGCTTCAAAAGGGTTAAAGTCGATGGAAAAACTATTCTCTTGAGACAAGATTTTGAAAATGTGGTGTATGAGAGCAACACAAGTAAGAATTCTGATGAAGGGAATGATGCTTCCACACCAGAGACCAATGGAAACTTTATTGTTAGCTCTCATTTCATCTAATGTAAAAGTATGGAAAAAGTAAATACTGCAAGTGTTGAC
>NW_020201326.1:63616-66939 GCF_001531365.2 Cynara cardunculus var. scolymus | reverse complement strand
AAGGGTATGGGTTTGTCCTTTGTGTGCATAAGGACAAGACAACAACAATCGTGCTAAGCAAGCTTCCTTTGTTCGCTGAATGCTGGAATGACCTGAAGGTCTCATCATCATCCGCTGAAGCTAGAGCAGTCTTCACACATATGTAGTCAGGCTTGTAATAACTGAATACCGCTTCAGATCACGTACTCGCCAGTCTCTAATCTTCAGTTTCAGTCTTCGACGTTTGCTGAAGGTTCTTTGGTGTGAGTGTTGTCTTCTTGAAGTATTGCTGTCTCTGATGAATTTACAGTGCAAGTTCTTCAGCGATCACTGAACATACTCAATGATGATCGCTGGAACTGAAAATACAGAAACACAAATACAACGTGAAAGGGAAAAAAGATTATCATCAAATTACAGAGAGAGAGGATCAACAGTAGTGAACTGGTTTGATGGTGAACCCCGTTTCAGTGATGGTGTAGTTGATCCATTTAGTAGGTGAAATGCAAAATAACGGGTGCATAATGTATGCGGTTTGTCATGAAATAATTACATGCTGAAATGGATTCATGATGAAACCGGTGCGTCTTGAAATAATTTTATAATGAATAGGGTGCATATTTAGATGAGTGTGTGAAGGTCATTGAAACAATTTCAGGATAAGAAATAAAAAGGTTGCTACATTAGCGAAATTATTTCCTAACAAATAGAAATTTTTAATTTTCTAAAATAAAGAATAATGTCCTTCAATAGGATGTTACAGAATATGTATTTTTGTTTACCATTTTGCCCTTATTGCTGATATAAAAATAAAATTTTAATATATATTTTTTAATTTCCTAAAATAAAACAAACTAATCTTTACTATTGATCAAGAAAATTGATGAATGAGATTGGTTTAAACGGTTTACACAAATGAAAGCGGTTTTCATTTAAACGCTCCTATATATATATATAGAGAGAGAGAGAGAGGTTTTTTTTTGTGAAACCAATAATTGATGTTAACTTTGTGAATCAATTTTGCCCTTCAATTTATGTGATCTACGATTCAAAATCAACAATGACATTCTTATAATAAGATGGAAATATATGCGTTATATACCGGTATGAACATAAGTGAACAAGGGTAWAATTGGAAACATAAGATATCATCTATTAAACCCAAATTTTAGACCCAATAATTTCTCCTTTGTGGTTTTGTAACCGTAAATCTAATAACAAATACGACTACTAATGAATACGTTTTAAATGAATTGATTCACTACTGTAACTTCATTAGTGAACACCTTCATTAATATGGTTTTCTTTCACTTCTGAACAAAATGAGTTTCACTCATGAACAATATGAATGAAGAAGTTCACTTACGAACACAATTCCTATGCCATATATGTTCATTGATGAACACATGGTTTTCACTAAATATAATAATTTCAATTAATTTTTTTGAGATTGTTTTAATTAATTATCACTTTCAGAAACAACATCATGTGGAGAAGTAACCACGAAGCGTAAAAGTGTTCAAGTTGATTTTTCATGATTCTTCATTTATGAACAAACAGGCGCAAAAACTGGAAAATCAATGATAACATTAAAATAGCTAAAATCATAGCTAATCGAGAATATTAAACTATGATTACTTAATCAAGATCCCTAAAAACATGCAAATATTAAATTATAATATCTCATTAAATAAGAAAAAAAAAAAGATTAATGATAAAAGAAGATTAATGATAGATGAAATTATTGCTTATCCACAACATATAATATATAAGATTACATACAAGAAGATCAATGATAAATGAACAATTAATAGGGTAATTTTCAATTTTTCATTTTTTTTAGTTTTTTCCTAAAACTGACCATATATATATATATGTATATATATATATATGTATATGTATATATATATATATGTATATATATATATGTATATATATATATACACACACACATGTGAATGCCGTCCAGATAAATGAAAGGTAATTTGTAAGCAATTTGTTTGGTATACATGCGCACACCGGTAATTTGTAAGCAGTTTGCTCGGTGTGCACATGCACACATTGGTAATTTGTAAGCAATTTATTTGGTATGCATACGTGCATAAAAACTAAAAACAATTTCAATTGTCGGTATGCAAATGTGCATACCGTCTAGATGAATGGTTATCAGAATGCTCATTAATTTTTAATTTTTTTAGGGTTTTCCAATAAACCCCTCTCTCTCTCTCTGTTTGTGTGTGTGTCTATATATATATATATAGCATAAGATTTAAATAAGAAGAGTGATATCGTAAGAATGTAAAAAAACTAAATAAAAGTTCATATGTGAATTGTTAAAAGAAAATTAATTTAAATATACCCTATGTGAATCCAATGAGTTCTCCTTGTATATAGAAAATTCAAAAATCGTTAACCATTACCTCAATAACAATAATAGCATAAAAAATGTTTTTAAAATAAGAAAGTTAAATANGTTCTCCTTGTATATAGAAAATTCAAAAATCGTTAACCATTACCTCAATAACAATAATAGCATAAAAAATGTTTTTAAAATAAGAAAGTTAAATAAGTTCTATTTAAGCTCTTAATTATATATGGATATAAAAGTCTCTTAGCATATCTTTTCGTTGTTGTGAGGAAATGTGCACATATTGAGATTTGAATGGTTAAATGTATTACAAGATAGATAAGTTGTAACAATTATGTTCATGCTTCATGAACATATTATTAGTTAGGTATATATAGGGTTGTATTCCGAAATGAGAGTTAAGGTAAGAAGGGATCTTTATCATTGGATGCACATTAGGATGAGATTCACCAAGATGCACCAAATCAATCCCTGTATCAAGCACGATTAATGAATGAGTTTGAGATTAAAGGTGATCAAAGGTCCAGATCTCTTTTTAACGCTTTTCTCCTTAACTCTCATTCTCACACGATACTTCGTCGGTATGGGGTTGGGTTCAGGTGAGAAGGAGAGTTAAGGTGAGAAGCGTAAGAAGGGATCTCCACCCTTGGATGTATATTAGGATAAGATGCACCAGATCATTCCCTGTATCAAATGCGATTCATGGGTGAGTTTGAGATAAAAGTTGATCAAGGATCCAAATCTTTTCTTATGCTTCTCATCTTAACTTTACTTCTGACACGATCTTTCGCCTATATATATATATATATATATATATATATATATATATGCTTAATCAAATGGGAACTGTATTGTTTGTAATAACCATAGGATCCGATGTGAACCACTTGTTTGAGATATTTAAGGATATATTTTTTAAATAAGCTAAAAGGGTATTATAGTACTTTTATTTTTGACAACTAATCAAAATATTTAA
>NW_020201326.1:61379-62736 GCF_001531365.2 Cynara cardunculus var. scolymus | reverse complement strand
ATATATAAATTTTCATACAAGAAAGTCAATGACAAAAGAAGATTAATGATAGATGAAATTAATCCTTATCCACAACATATAATATATAAGATTACRTACAAGAAGATCAATGATAAATGATAATTAACAAGGTGTTCTTCAGTTCTTTATTTTTTTCGGTTTTTTTCTGAAACTAACCCTATATATATACACACACACATGTGCATGTCATCCAGATGAATGAGAGGTAATTTGTAAGCAATTTGTTCGGTATACACATGCGCACACCGGTAATTTGTAATCAGTTTGCTCAGTGTGCACATATATAAGCAATTTATCTGGAATGCACACGTGCATAAAAACTAAAAACAAATTCAATTATCTGTATRCAAATGTGCATACAGTCCAGATAAATGGTTATCAGAATGCTTATCAATTTTTAATTTTTTAGGGTTTTTCAATAAACCTCTCTCTGTCTGTTTGTGTGTGTGTCTATATATATAGCATAAGATTTAAATAAGAGTGATATTGTAAGAATGTAAAAAAAACTAAATAAAAGTTCATATGTGAATTGTTAAAATAAAATTAATTTAAATATACCCTATGTGAATCCAATGAGTTCTCCTTGTATATAGAAAATTTAAAAATCGTTAACCATTACCTCAATAACAATAATAGCATACATACATATATATATATATATATATATATATATACTATACTATATATACATGTATATATATATGGGCTTAATCTTAACTTTACTTCTGACACGATCTTTCGCCTACATATATATATATATATATACTATATATACATGTATATATATATGGGCTTAATCAAATGGAACTGTATTGTTTGTAATAACCATAGGATCCGATGTGAACCACTTGTTTGAGATATTTAAGAATATATTTTTTAAATAAGCTAAAAGGGTATTATTGTACTTTTATTTTTGACAACTAATCAAAATATTTAATTATTGTTTTGAAAGGAAATATTTAATTAAAATGTTACCTAGTATGTCGATTACCTAATGCAACATTTTACATTTGTACAACCAATACAACTTAATATCAACCGTCCATTTTATTCGATAAATATGTGATTTCATAAAAGTTTTCATTGTTTCCAAATATAAAGTATTGATCATGATTAATGAAATCTAATCATATTACATAAATATTCAAATCATAATAAATGAACTTTCATCATTTTCATAAATATCTCAATTAATAGGGTTGAATTGGTTGTACAAATGGACATGGTTGCATTTGAAATATACCTTATATATATATATGAGCCTAATCAAATGAGAACTACTTAGTTTGTGCCAACCGTGAAGTCTAATCTCAACCACAAATCAATAGATAAATTA
>NW_020201326.1:58148-59406 GCF_001531365.2 Cynara cardunculus var. scolymus | reverse complement strand
AACCACTTGTTTGAGATATTTAAGGATATATTTTTTAAATAAGCTAAAAGGGTATTATAGTACTTTTATTTTTGACAACTAATCAAAATATTTAATTAATTGTTTTGAAAGGAAATATTTAATGAAAATGTTACCTAGTCCAACTATGTCGATTACCTAATGCATTTCGTATTTTATAGATGTTGTGAATTAAAGTGTATCATAGTGATAATGTTCACTATATTTCACGTGTATCACAATGTATTTTCATTGTTTTATGAAGTGTATCATAATGTGCATTTTCGTTATTTTCGTTGCTTTACAAAGGGTATCATACTCTGCATCTCATATATATATATATATATATATATATATATATATATATAAGACGTTTCAAATGCAACTCATCACATTTGTACAAACAATGCAACTCAATCAATTAAGATATTTATAATATATATATATACACTCCTAAGTATCATTGTGAATATCATTTGCATGTATTTTTTTCACGATATCTTTTTATGTATCATAATATGTATCATGTATTCATATAAGGTTAATCGAAATAATGTTCGTCAGAATAAGGTTCATTAGAGTAAGATTCGTCGGAGAGAGGAGAGATGAAAGAGGATAATATAAAATCCCTAAAATGTCCTTAATTAATATGTTAAGTTAAAATCACAAAAATTATTAATTTCTTAATTTAACATTTGATTTATGGTTGAGATTAGATGTAATAATCGGGTCATTTGTGGAAAGGTTTGGGGTAGATTTTAAAAGATTGTGAAAATTGAGGGGTATGTTTCAAAAAATTTGGTTTAAATATGTGTCATGTCACATGTGGTAATTCTATGTTGCCGACACTTTGGATACCATTTTTATGGGGAGGCTAATGGCACCCCTACACTTTACTTATGGCACCCCTATTTTCTAATATAATCATTTTTTTTGGAGTGCTAATGGCATCCCTTTTCATGTCAGAATCATGTCATTTCAAGCATTGGGAATGTAAAAAGTATGTATTGATGTTGATGTGTGTGAGGAAGAAATTCATGGTAGGGATGCTTTAAGCAATGCATAGGGGTGCATTTAGCCCACCTTTTTTTTTTTCTATTCTTTTTGTGATTTTGTCTTTTTGTTGTCTTTTTTTTATACTAATTTTCTTTTACTTATTTTATTTAATGATAAATATAATACTATTACAAATATTATTTATTATTCTCTAAAAAATTATTATTAAAAATTATTATTTTTATCATAATTTCTATAAAAAAAT
>NW_020201326.1:51404-54899 GCF_001531365.2 Cynara cardunculus var. scolymus | reverse complement strand
AATAATAATAATAAAATATAATAATATTATTGATGAGTTTGACATTTGATAGAAAATAAATGTGTTATAATTTTTGATGCACTCAACACCCTTGTTAATGGCACCCTTCATTTTAGGAAGTAGATTAGGAACGTTGATTTCACACTTTTATTTATAAATTAATTTTTTATGTTTAAACTGTTAAAACGAAAATTCCTATTTCAAAATGAATATTAAATTGAAAAGGATAAAGCTTGTGTTTTTGAGGATTTTCTTTTTAAATCTATTATTTTAAAAATAATTTAGTTAAAAAGTTATCGTGATAAACGATTTTTAATTAAAAAAAGATTAAAAATAAAAGGTAGAGAGGCACTTGGATTGCAATTGCAATTGGATTTTCATTTCTGCCCCTAATTAATTTAATCAACCACTAACTATTCTTCTAATCCTCATATATTGATTAAAACTACTCAAAAGTTAATATCAGTTTCTAGGTTCTTAAAATATTTGTGGTTTATATTTGAACCTCCACACATATGCACGTGCGTGCGTGCACACACACACACACACATATATATATATATATATATACTAGTTGTGTACCCGCGTAATGCGGCGGGAGCTGTGAATTTTAACGATTTTAAAGTTTCACTGTTTTTATAAGAAAAGACTTAACGATGATATGGGTTACACTTGGTCTTTATATATTAATACAATTTAAATGAATAAGAGTTATGGTTCCAATTACAGTCTATCGATGAAAAAAATTGTATGACAATTTAAAATCCAATATATTTAAAATCCAACATATTTCTTATAAACAAATTATCGACGAAAAAATTGTATCTACATTCTCATTTGTGGAACTCATTTGTTTTGTCTTGTCACTTCCTAATCATTTAAACAAACAAATTTCAGAATCATCTCAATAACAATCCAAATATTTCTTATAAAGTTTTTGTGATGGTTTTCACTTTAAAAATATGCAAAACTTGATTTCAATTTCAAGGGAAAAGCATGAAAGTAAGCAACGTATGCAACTATATCATTGTAATTAGTCTGCAATGCATATACCTAGACAAAAAGAAGCACCTAGAAGTCAATTATCATACTTGTGCACAATCAAGTTTTGAGTATGATGATAAATCCTCCAACGAGAACTTCATGTTGAATTATGGCATGTCATACATAGTTATGTCTTAACTTGAGTTTTAGTAGCAATTAGTTATGGACGACACTACATTATTTACACTTTACGTTTATACACATTAATCAACTAATTAACATAAAGCTTTCAGGTTCTCTTTATTTTTGTTTTAATCTTGTCCCGTGATGTACGCATCCTATTTAAAGGGCTTCATAGAGGCTAGAGCAATGAATATCTTAGTGCTGTTTACCAAACGTTTATCCGGTAAGTGCTTATTGGTAAAATTTAACATGATTATTTACTTATCGGGAAAGATTTTAGTCCACCAAAACAGCATCGTATGCAACAATTTACCCGGTAAGCGCTTACCGTGGTAAGAGTCGCCGCCCTCACTTACCGGGTATGACTCTTGGTCCTCGTCTCGCTCTTACCGGGTAAAATTCTTGGTTTTTTACCATATTCATCCAGTGAGGTAATGTTACTTGGCAAGCGCTCACCCGGGTAAGCGTTTAGTAAACGGCCCCTTAGTTAAACCAAGTTTTTTACAGTAGACAAATCTTCCAGCATCAACTTCATGAAACTATAAATGCAAAGAAAGATAAAGTACAATTTGCCAATACCCACAAACTTCCTAATGATGAAAATGCTTCCTAAATAAAGAGAGGAAAAAAGAAGCATTTTGCATCATGTTGCATAATCTTTGATGTTATTGAAGAGCTACAAGTCATAGTTTACTACTCTGGTTATTTATTTGAATATGAAGTTATACAAAGAAAGCGTTAAACTGTCTTGACAGGCAAAGAACAAAACAAACTTCCATAAACAAAAAGCAACATGATCCATTTAAAATGCAAAATCACTCCTGCTAAATTGCTAATTGCATACAAAAAGATTGAAAAAAGAGATTATAATGACTCCTGCTAGCTAATGGCATACAGTACAAAAGTGACAGACAAAGAAGATGAGAAAATAATTATACATTTATTGTGATATTAATGTAACAACTCTGAATTGTGTGCAAACAACAACTGTAACTTTTGGGGTGGTGGTATCAGATGAAACCAAATACAACTCACATAAGAGAATGGACAACCCAAAAGATGTCCAGAATTAAGAAAAAGACATGATTTCTAATACCTAATTGAAAACCTTAGATCTCTGAACACACCTAGAGGCTCCTTGAGGCAGGGGCACTGCATTTTTGTTTGCTTGATTTTATCAGCCATTCAATTGTACTTGGGTTTGAACTATATGGCTAACCTGTTGCTGAGATTGTCCAATCTGTTGTTGATGCTGCTGCAGTGGTGGCAGAAGCACAAATTGAAATGCAGAAGCCGTTGTGGCAGGTCTGTTGAGTTGATTAACACCATTCAATATATGTGTTACTGGTAGAGTCTATATTTAAATAGAACAACTATTAATCTATATAGATGGCTTACATCGTCAGATGTCGATCAAGATATGAAGATGAGAACAACCCTTTGTTTTCTTCTACTCTTCGTAAAAGGTAAGGCATGATCTCGTCAACAGGTCTGAATGACAAGTACTTGCTCAAGCCAAACCTTGCGTTTCTCAGTCCGTAACTCATAGCATCCACCATTCCATAAAGTGACGCAAACTCCAGTTTATAAAATCTGGTTTATAAGATAGTATAGATAAATGAAAGGGTATGTGGGAAATCGAGTACCGGAGAATATGAAGATCTTCAATGAAAGGGTATGTGGGAAACCTAAACCAGTCAATAGATCACCTTGAATTGAGTCTTGAGTCTTCCAACAATGAACTTCCAACTGCAATACATAAAATCGGTAACCAACAATGAACTTCCAATTCAAACGAAGGAACTATTTGCAATAAAGGAAAAACACATTTAAATAAGAGATTTACATTGGCTTACATTTAAATCCTACTCAACTCGGGTTTTCATCTTCTTACTACCTCGACTTGAACCTTCTTCACTTCATATATCTGTAGCATTATGTACATTATGGCTACTTTCCGTGTCCTCCGATTGTTGTTCTTCTAGATTCACTTGCTCCTCCATCTCAACCACATCCCTAACTCTACTTTCTTGAGCTTTATCGTTTCCAAAAACAATAGACATGTCTTCAAAATGTGGAAATATTTTGTTTTTCCATTTTGCCACCGCTTTATGTACCTATTTCATGCCTTAAAATTTAATTAACAAAGATATCAAATAAAAACTACAAATATAGCATGCAATATATAATAGGTACCTTCAGGTAAGACTCCCAATTTGGTGCTTCGACAATTACACATTGTTTCAAACAATCATAATCAAACCAACTCGTATTTGTCCCATTCACCATGTATATGTAGGGCTGTAAACGAACCGAACGAACACGAAC
>NW_020201326.1:44751-51079 GCF_001531365.2 Cynara cardunculus var. scolymus | reverse complement strand
ATGAACGAACGTTCACGAACATAAATGAACGAACGAGACTCTTGTTCATGTTCGTTCGTTTAACTAAACGAACAAAAAAATTGTTCATGTTCGTTCATTTATTAAATAAACGAACATAAACGAACTTCCAGCCGAACGGTTCACGAACGGTTCGCTGAATGTTCGGTTCGTTTACAGCCCTATGTATATGTGGATACTTCACTTTATGCTACTAATTTGGTTTCATAATTTGGTTCATACTTTAGAACAGGAGGTGTTGGCACTAAGTTATGGCATCTCTATGCAAGAACATCTATAAGCACTACTTGAATAGTCAATCATGCTATTACTGGAGGGCCGAAAACAACAATCAACAACCATTGTACCATCTTCCAAACTGCGTTTACATATACATACCGATACACAAAGTTGGGTAAAGGAAAAAGAGAAATAGATTACCTCCTCTAGATTCTGGATTAACACTAATGGATTGAAGAACATGTCAAATATATATGCATCTCTAATCAATATCATCTCAGAATATTTAGGGATTAAATCGAATCGTATAGGGTTTATTTCATCGAATTCGGTTAGAGCGATGAAATCGAATTGGGTTAGGGCGATGAAATCGTTTAGATGAAATCGAATTGGGTTGGATGGCGATAAACAAGGGATTGGGTTTAGGGATATGAAGTAGATGAAATCGAATTGGGTTAGTTGGGTTGGATAGCGATAAACAGGGGATTGGGTTTTGGGATTGGGTTTTTAAGAGTTTTCAAGAGTTTAAGAGTTTTTAAGAGTTTTAGCCAAATGGATTATAAGATAGTATAGATAGAATTAAATTACCACTATAGTAGCGATTCTTCAGTTCCTCCACTGATCGAGATAATGAAAATCTATCAGCAATTACAACAAAGCGGAGATCAAATCGTTCACACAAATCAAAGAGTTGATCCGTCTCTTCTTTGGTCCATGCCTGGCATAGACAATATAAGATTTCTAAATCAAGACCACATCATACAAAATGGAAATACCAAGAAGGCTATAATCCATAAAAGCATGAAGCTGTGAATTCCAACGGAGACATATTACGAATATTCATTGTCAGAAAGAAGAGAAGATGTAATCATTGAAAAAGGATGATGAGGCAACATCTCCACATACCCTTTGTCTCACCAAAATGGCCAAGATATAAGATAAAAGTAACACCAAGATTGAAAGAGGGTTGCAAATACATCGTGAAACACATAGCCTAAACCATCTGTCCCTATTGAAAAGTAAATCAAAGAAATTTTATTTGGTCCCCACCAATGCAGAGCCTCAAATGCATCAGTGAAGAGAGCGGTGCTTGTAACCTGAGGGGGGAGTAGTCAAAACTAACAATTGGAGGTTGAGTTTTTGGGGAGAACACAAATGGGATTAACTGCTTGGGATATAGCAAGCCTATGTTATAAACAAGAGCAAGTAAGAACAAAATTTATAAAAAAAAATGCATGATTTCAGGTGCAGATTCATCAAATTTTTAGAAAAGGACTGATTGGTGAGGCAAAGGATTACAGTTTGAAAGGCCTAAAAGCTACATGGATATCTTTTTAAATATGTTGTAAAAAAATATAGTATAGAAAAATAATGCTACATATGTAAGAGAGAGCATACCTTAACTATGTGGAATCAGAGTTATCTGTTTATGGCAGCTGTTCAAGGCAGCTGTTCATATTAAGTTATCAACCCAACTAAGAGCCTAAAGTCCTCATTAGCATGTTGGCAAAGTTGGTTGAAGTTATTTGCATCTGAAATACAAATACAAACAAATCAATGCCATGGACAAACAAATCATTCTTTTGCTATCAACTGTAGCAAAGTTTATACACAATGTAGATGTGCACTTAAATATGTGAAATAGTATTAAAAACAKAATATGGCTWCTGTAGAATTTATTAGACTTAAATATGACTCTTTCATTCAAATAAGGTGCATCCCATTACAAAATGCAGCCTTCATCATAAAAATCAACACTTTGTATTCATGACACARTTCGCTTTACCTTCTTTGTAACATYGTCAAGAAAGCAACACGAAAATACATATACACGTCTCCAAGTGTAATCAAACCAATCGAGCCAAGCTTATATCTCATCCCCAAGAGAGATGGATGTAAACTTGGTCTCTGCCCAAAAAATGAAAACACCTTTACATCTTTGAGTATCGTACATCTACCCAAAAAGTTCATACCCCAACATAAAGTTCATAAACCTTTTGAACTACCTGGTAACCGATGAATACAAAATCTTTAAATTCGAGAATATCAAGAAACCAACACAGCAGGAAATATTTTTCAAACTATTTGCTCAGAAATTATAATTGCTATGTAATAGAGGATTCTTACCTCTAAGTTGTAAATAGCCTTGGCTTCATCAATCGCATACTATGAATCATTTGGTTAAACCAAAAAAAGAGAAAGAAAGTTAAAATCTCATTAGCAGAGTAGTGGCAGAAATCAAAAAGTTAAAATCTCATTAGCAGAGTAGTGGCAGAAATCAAAATTGAAATATAAATCAATATCGTTTTGAAGAGCATACCTCCAAATTAAAGCGCTTAATCTCTAGATCAAGCTAGATACATTTCTCCATAAACAACCTAATGATATTCAGTTATAATCACTTCAATTCATGGCAATAGACATATAGGTATAATCACACACACACAAGACAGTTCCCACACAACAAATAGATGCGGAAACTGAACAATTTCAGTACAAATTAAGAACTATCATTATCTGCAAAGATAACCTAACAGCCATTATTAGATGTGTGTAACTGTTCAATGTAGACATCAGATTTTGCTCCAAGATATATTAAATCTCCATGATGATTCAAAGTAGAAATTAACTCATAAACTGAGTAGAACTACATATAACTGAACTAATCCGAAATCGAACCAGAAAAGAGAAACTATCCTATGCAATGCTTATGTTACATTACCTCTTGAACAAACGCTTCGATAAACCTTCCGTAACACTGGTCGTTGAGATTATAGGAAATCGTTTAGGGTTTATGAAATCGAAATGGGATAGGATGAAATCGAAATGGGATAGGATGAAATCGTTTTGAGGGTTGCGATAAAAATGGAATTGGGAATTAAACGATTTCATTGAATTGGTTAGGAGCGATAGATTAGGATTGGGATTGGGATTGGGATTAGGATTAGGATTAGGATTAGGGCTGTGATAAAAAATGGATTGGGTTTAGAAATGGGATTGGCTTTAGAAACGGGGGGTTTAGGATAGTATGCTTTAGTAGGTTGTACCTAAAGCAATATAAGTTGTTTTTAAGAGTTTAAGAGTTTAAGAGATTAAGAGTTTTAGCCAAATGTATTATAAAATAGTATAGATATATATATATATATATACACATACATAAGGAGATATTCATTTATGAAGTGGTAAGTATTTGAGAAGTAAAAAATATCCTACCCTTCGTACGGTCATGATTTGCGTCTTTGACTAGTCAAGCGAAAAATAGAGGGATAGTCTCGTAACTTTTACAAATAGATGACAAACAAATGCATATGTGAACGGATAAGTGCATTATATGAACCTATAATTCATATGTGAACCAGTTAATTAGTTCATATATGAATCACACGGGTTCATATGAAAATCAGTTAAAATATTTCATATGTGAAGTAAACGGGTTCACATATAAACATATAGCTCATATTGAAATCACATGGGTTTACATGTGCACTTGTTTTGCCCTATATATGTAAAAGTTACGAGACTACCCATCTATCTTCCGCACACTGTTCGATGAATTATCTGGTGCTTCACAATTAAAGCCACAAATCTTGACCAGATAAAAGACTATGAACATTTCTCTACTTCTCAAAACTTATTACTTCTCAACTGGACCTATGATTATATATATATATATATATGTATATATATATATATAGAGAGAGAGAGGTTTGTTTTTTTGTTAATCCAATTATTGATGTTAATTTTGTGAACCAATCCTACCATTTTATATGATCTACAATTCAAAATCAACAACGGCATTCTTATAATAAGATGGAAACCTATGCATTATATACTGGTACGAACATAAGTGAACAAGGATATTATTGGAAAAATAAGATATCATCTATTAGACCCAATAATTTCTCCTTTGGGGTTTTGTAACCGTAAATCTAATAACAAATATGACTACTAATGAACACGTTTTAAATGAACTGATTCACTATTGTAACTTCATTAATATGGTTTTCTTTCACCGGTGAACAAAATGAGTTTCACTCGTTAACAATATCAATGAAGATGTTCACTTACGAACACTTAATTCCTATGCCATATATGTTCACTGATGAACACATGGTTTTCATTAGATATAATAATTTCAATTAATTTTTTTGAGATTGTTTTCATTATTTATTATTTTCAGAACAACATCATGTGGAGAAGTAACATCGAAGCGTAAAAGTGTTCAAGTTGATTTTCCATGATTCTTCGCCTATGAACAAACATGGCCCAAAAGCTGGAAAATCAATGATAACATTAAAATGACTAAAATCAAAGCTAATCAAGAATCTTGAAATATAATGAGTTAATCAAGATCCCTAAAAACATGCAAATATTAAATTATAACATCTCATTAAATAAGAAAAAAAGTAACTTACACCTTAATGCAGATTATCTATTTGACATTCATCCAATAATCAAATATTCAATGTAACCCATACCCAAGAATAATTCCTATTAGTCCATTAAGTTTACATAGTTAACACTAAATGATCTTACCCCCCCTCTCACACCCTCTCTCTCTCTCTCTCTCTCTCTCTCTTTACATATATATATATATATATATATATGTGTGTGTGTGTGTGTGTGTGTGTGTGGTGCAACAAAGTGGGTTATCGTACCAGTGTGGTGCGAGTAGTTGAGTATATCGCATATGCGTGATGCAACAAGTGTGTTTATCGCATCAATGTGGTGCGACAAGAAATGTTTATCGCATGTGTTAAATGTGATGAGGTTTTTTTATCGCATCTGTTGGATGCAACAACTTGGGATGATCGCATCCTTGTGGTGCAACAAAAATGTGTTATTGCATGTGTATGAGGCGATGAAATGAGTTATATCTTTCTTGTGATGCAAGGAATTGGTTGACTCATCTATATGATGCGATAAAATGAGGTTTGATAAGATAAATATTAATGATATGTTATCTTTTCAAAGATGGGTTTTCCAAAAAGTGTTTTGGTGATTTTCACCCTATAATAGCAATCAAGAGATTTCTCACTAGACCCTATGGTCTAATCCTTGTTTTGTTTAAAAAAATGTGCATTATAGGTGGGACACATGTGGGACGTAAAAAGAAGGGGAAGATGTAAATTGAAGTGTGTTAGCTTTACATCTGCTTTTGATGAATGTGAATTTTGTGGAAGCTGAGTTATATATGAACATGTGAAATTATGTTTTGTTAGTTATGTATCTGAGAAGCAAAAAGTTGGTAGCTACTTTTGTATGTAGCAATGGTTATATTTGGGACCAGTGTATAATATTTGTATTTCATGTTATATGAAATACATGTGTCTTATACAAATGTGGAATGAGGGATTATATCGAATCTCATGGTAATCACAAACAATCAAGTTCTTTCTTGAAATGACCCTATTTGTATATGCGAGAGATCATTTTCAAATCTTTCCATTTGTACAAGCAATACAAATTTTCTTCAATCAATCACAAATTTTCTTCTTATAACAATTTTTTTCTAATTATAAGAGATGATTCGTCTTTTGATGTTTTATGCAGTACTTATGATATGTATTAGCTCCCCAATATTTTGGGGTTAACCCAGATCTGACAATAGAACAATTTAACAAGGAAATTCAAGAGAGATTTGTAGAAGAGGATGAATACAAATCGACGACGCTTTCTTTATTGAAATGAAAATTATAAACTCTCAAGAACCCTAATCGACTCTCATGAGATGTGATTGAATCTATGTGTTTACAATGAATTCTCTATTTTTCTCTCGTGTTTTTCTATACCTGAAACACTACTTATATAGGCAGTAAATCATGATAATTGAATAAGATAAGCATTATCCAGAATAGGATTAGCCTTATCCAGAATAGGATTCTGAAGATAGTCATCTGAAAGACCAGAGGATAGACCGACCAGAGAGGCTCTGGTCAATACAGCCAGAGGCTCTGGTCGTTCACAGAGGCTCTTGTGTCTCTTCACAGAGGCTCTGGTTCTTCTTACAGAGGCTCTGGTTTTTCTTACAGAGGCTCTGGTCGTCCATACTTGATCGATTTAGCACAGCGGCTGGTCTTCTTCCAGACTT
>NW_020201326.1:40329-43141 GCF_001531365.2 Cynara cardunculus var. scolymus | reverse complement strand
CCCCGATTGCTTAATAAAACTTTTTGAGATAATTATTAGGATCAATTTGATGCTAACAATATTGATTAACATAACAGTTAAATTATAGGAAATATATTTTATTATTCTTTTTCTAAGAAACAAATCAATACCGCTATTTTTCATAATCGACAATGTGAAATCATGAGTTGTTTTTTCATATTATTTGTAACAGGTTCTTAACCAAATTTTAGAATTTGATTTTAGGATTTCTTTAAGAATTTTTAGGAAATAGATTAGATAATAGAGAGTTTGAATATAAATTTTTTAGGAGTTTTTTAAGAGCTTTTAGCATTATTTTTTATTACCATTTTACCCTTATGATGTCATTTCATATAATAATCAGATTTAATGTTTTTTCTTATCAACAAAATAGATGAAAATGTTTTTTCTTATCAACAAAATAGATGAAAATGCTCTCTGCCATTGATTAATGAAATCTATGTTTAAAAATGGTTTGTAATGTTTGAACAAATAAGGTGGTTTGGAAATGATCATATTGAAGGGAGAACTGATTAGTTTACGGTAACTGTAAGATCTAATCTCAACCACATATCAACGAATAAATTGGGAAATTAGTAATTTTGGTAATTTAAGTTAAAATTATAATTAGATGGAATTTTAGGTATTTTTAAAAACTCCTCTCTCCTATCTCCGATCTCCGATCTCCGGTGAACATTATTCCGGCCGGTACCAAGTAATCACAAAGTTACACCATGTGATGCCCATTGTGGTATCACTGTGATACTAACTCAAACCTTAAAAACAAAATCAAATCCATAATCTAAATTTAAGAGATACATATAGACCATTCGCATTGTGATACCCAAAATACATACAAGATGCACTATGATGCCCTATGTATACATACAACGTACACTGTGATACCCAGTGTAAAATACATACAAAATGCCATACTTGTGCTTTGGCAGTAGCTTGCCAGAGATCTCTAAGTACCTTTACTGCATCCTAGAACAAAGTAAAGCACACATAAAAGGGAATAAAAAGTTGGAGATCTACAGGAGAGGATGAGGGAGTCGTCGTGAGAAGAGATCTGTCGGAGATAGAGAGTAGCCACCGAGAAACGGTTTCGACGGTTGGGCACTTGATTTGCCGTGAGAAAGAGATCTATCGGAGACAGGAGTCGCCGTGAGACGAGATCTGCTTCCTCTACCCCTCAGCGTCGCCTTCTTCCTCATCGTTGCCCATCTTCCTTAACCCTCATCTTCTTCAGCGTCACCATTTTCCTCCTTGTCTCCGTCTTCCTCAGTGTCGCCGTCTTCCTCATCGTCGATGTCTTCCTCCCGTCGTCATCTTCCTCGTCACAATCTACCTCGTCGCCGTCATCTTATGTCTGTGAAGGCATGCTGTTTGGAAGCGAATCGGTCATTTAGGGATTGGTAAAGAGAGAGCGAGAATTTAGGACCAGTTACCAAATGAGTTGTCAAATTTTATTACCAAATTACCCTTTATGATTATTTAAATATATTAATAATTATCTTAAATGATTGGTTCATATTGGACCTCACGGTTACCACAAACTAATCAGTTTCCATTTGATTAAACCTTATATATATGTATGTATATATGTGTAGGGGCTGGTTCAAATACTAACCTAGATTATCGTGTTAACTTTGTTAACCGATGTTGGCCATTGATTTGAATAATAAACGGTTGTGATTTAATGATATTTAAAAATTAATTATTAAATTAATATTTTCAATTAACATATG
This sequence comes from Cynara cardunculus var. scolymus, assembly GCF_001531365.2. Lineage (NCBI taxonomy): Eukaryota > Viridiplantae > Streptophyta > Magnoliopsida > Asterales > Asteraceae > Cynara > Cynara cardunculus. The sequence goes on along the minus strand of NW_020201326.1, from coordinate 41,390 downwards.
TGAACAAAATATCAAAGGGTATTTAGGTAAAAAGTAATCTATCTTTGATACACGAGTTGTCAGACATATGAACAACTTGTGGATATCCTCAAAACACATCAAACAAAAAAAATTAGACATATGAACAACATGTGAACCATATGAACATCTTCTGTATATTCAGAAGCCAACTCTGTCGTATGTACATGAACACCTACGAAGCTTGTGTTCABATGAATCAYAKATAYTRTTCATATTCATGTGATGTGATTGTGCATATGTATCGATATGAACATCTATTGCCTTTGATATGTGTTCATTTAAACGAATTCAAATGTCATACTAATCACTTACCAATAGGAACGCTTTGATCATTTTCTTCATTATCGGAATTCGAATTGCAAATGTAGTCGTAGACGATTTTGTCATTTCCATTGTTGTCAATCTGTTTTACAATAGGATTATCCATATTACTCGGACGATAAGGAAATCTTTTACACTTACGAAAACAATATCATTATATGTAGAACATCATTTGTAAACTATGATCATGAACACGTATGAAAATAAAATTCAATATTACATCATGATCAATTAGTGAGATCTTTAAGATTTGTAACTCCCAATTAATTATTAGGGAGTTACATAAATGTCAAATTACCTAATTACCTTTGTATTTAATATGTGAGTTACATTTTAACATAAATAAAAGATGGAATATGATTGATGATTGGATAAGCTTAGTTGGTATAGTTAACACAAATTTCTTGGTTAGTATTTGAACCAAACTCTATATGTGTGTATATATATATATATATGTATATGTATATATATATACACACACACTCAATGCAAGATGGAGTTCTTGTGAGAATGAATTTTGTTTGGTAAACATGAGAACAAAAACTTTCGTCTACTTTCATCATCATGCATTTATTTGCATTTCACATATCTTTACCTACCTTTATTTATTTCATCTACATTCATTTACCTGTATCTATTATCATAATTAAAACTTTAGCATATTAATACATGTGAAATTGATGGAAAGTATGTGAGCATGACTAAAGGTGAAGATGAAT
>NW_020201326.1:30486-39654 GCF_001531365.2 Cynara cardunculus var. scolymus | reverse complement strand
TTGATCGGATTATGATTGGTAAGAATGATTATCTTTTTACACTGAGAAGTAGGAATACGACCAAATGGTGGCCGAATTATTTTAAATCGGCTAAGTATTGAGCAGGGTATTGACCGGACTTGTTATCCGAATAAAGATGATTTTGATTCTAAGTGATAAATCGATCAAGCTTTATACGGGGTATTGACCGGACTTGTTATCCAGACAAAGTTATTGAGAATTATTTGCAAGTATAAATCGGACAAAGTTCATTCTGTGTGTTGTCCGAATAGTTGACCGGATTTGAAGTCCGGAAAAGTCAAGATTGACCGGATTTGATGTAATGTTGTGTTTTCGATAAGAAATGTTATTTTATCATAAAAAGGAAGTTTTGAAAGAAATGATTTTGTATTGATAATAATTTCAATGGCTGCGGTTTATTTGAAATTATTCTGTGAAAATATTTTGATGAAGAAATAAGGGTGACATATCAAGGAGAGGTGTACCATGGGATAAGGGTGGCATATCAAGGAGAGGTGTACCATGGGACAAGGGTGGCATATCAAGGAGAGGTGTACCTTTGGATATAAGGGTGAAATTTGTATGTGTGTTGTATGATATAACTCATTCTATTATATCCTTTAAGACTACCGTGGTCCGGAGTCTTTATTTCTTTGTGACTTAAAGATTTAGGATCAAGGTTTTTATTGGAAATCATAGTTTTGGATGTTATTGAGGAGAAAATGTCAGGTTTGGCCTGAAGCTTTATATAACCATGTTTGGCCAAGAAAAGGTTTAAAAGTGGCATTATGTGGAACCTGATTGGTTCAGAGTTTTGAGATCTGAATAAGCGGAATACTTTGCTTGATAAATAGAAAAGATCTGGTATTACGTTTCTATTTATTCATATATTTGTTATATATATGAAATGATATTTTTCCTAAAGGTTTTGGTGATTTTTCACCCTGCAATGACATAAATAGGGTATCTCACTAGACCTTTCGGTCTAACCCTCGTTTTGTCATTTTAACTATGTGTTGCAGGAGGTACAGATGGTAAGGGAAAGGGGAAGATTTAATATTTTCCTATATGCAATTCTGCTTGAAGATCTGTTATGATGTACAGTTTTGATTGATTAGTACAAGAGATGTATTTTGAATTTTTGAACCTTGTATTTGGTCATGTTAGATTCTTGTACTAAGGGACTTGAATGGAATGATATCAAGTATTTCTTTTGTATGAAATATGTGTTACATGCAATGTGTGGGTTGGGGCGTTACATGAAGGATGATGAAAGTGGTGAAGGTAGATGACAGTCCGTACTTTTTGTTAGCCACCAATTGAAGGTATATGTTTTTTAGCCATTAGATAATTATCTCATCCAAAGGTTTAGAAGTGTTCTTACCATCTCACGAAAATGGATTGTTCTCACATGATCATAACTCTCTCTCTTTCTCTGTGTGTGTGTGTGTGTTTATATGTATATATAGTGGGTCAGGTTCAAATAAAAAGACTAAATGTGTGTGTGTGTGTGTGTGTGTGTTTATCATGAAAAGGTAAGAAGAGAAGGTTCATATGTTAATCATTGAAAAAAAAATCTATTTCAAGATGCGCATGTAAACCTATAATATGTAACATTACATATGCATCTTCAAATATATTTTTTTAGACTTTTTCAATGATTAACGTATGAACCTTCCCTTAACTTTTGCTTATATCTTCTCACGATATTTAGCTTTCTTATTGGAACCTATGATTTATTAAGAAGCAAAAGAGAGTAAGAAAAGAACCATTATTGTAAACTATTGATCATCAACGAAGTAATCATATAGACTCTACAACAACAGAGGCTAACCAAATATACAAGAAAAATAGAAGAAATAGATTACTAATCTAAAACCATTTATATCTAATTGAAGATATATATGAAGGAAAAATGTGGATAACTCTAACATCCCCCCTCAAGGATACATTCGGAAGGATGTGAAGTTTGGAGAACAGATGCTGAAAAATGAAGGGTTGGCATCCCCTTCGTAAGTATGTCAGCAAGCTGAGATGATGCCGGTACATAGTTGATTTGATATTCTGTGAGAGAACCATATATCGAATGAAATGAAGATTAATCTCGACATGCTTAGTCCTTTGATGAAAAACCGGATTTCAGCCAAGTAAGTCGCACCGATATTGTCACACCATAATGTAGGTGCACATGTCAAAGGTATCTGAAGCTCCCAGATTAGAGAAATAATCCACCATAACTCTGATGTGGAATGCGCTAAAGCTCTATATTTGACCTTCTGTACTTGAGTGAACAACTGTGTGTTGTTTCTTGGAGCTCCACCTAATAATGTTAGAGCCAAGAAAAATGACATAACCGCTAGTAGAACGCCTATTATCAGGGCATCCAGCCCAATCGACAACAACATTGGCATATAAAGTGAGATCAGGGGGTTGACGAATAATTAGACCTTGAGTGAGTGTACCTCGGAGATAACGTAGAATATATTTGACCACCATCTTGTGGCAGTCTATAGGTGTATGGAGAAACCAAGAGACCTTGCTAACAACATACACTCTCTTAGAGTGTGAGGACAATGTATTATAAGGCACCAACCGTACTCCAAAATAATAAAGGATCATAGGCATACCTAAATACCAAGATAATTGTCAACCCAGACCTACAGGTGTAGAGAGTCTTTTTTTTATTAACCTAGATATCCAACCCGCTATGTGAGCCGACTAATCCCAGGACGACTACCTGCTATGCAGATAGCCCGGAGTCACCGCATTTGAACCCCTGTGGCCACAAGTGGATTTGTATTTCTCCTTGGATTTGAAACTGGGACCTCCTGATAGTTTTGACCTTTGGAGCCAAGCTCAAACCAATCAGGCACCACCCTTGTGGTTGTGTAAAGAGAGTCTTGTAGTTACTCATGCCAGTCTGCTGCAACAAATCAAGAAGATATCGGTGTTGAGTTAAATGAAGACCATCATCGAGAAATGTAACCTGAATATTGAAAAAGCAATTCAGCTTTTCGATATCCTTAAGAGAAAATTGAGAATTTAATTGTTGGATAACAATATTTACGAGTGTATTCGAACAACCAGTGATGAGAATATCATCCACATAGACAAGAATATAGCAAATGGCAGATGGCTTCCAATCATGAAGAGGGACGTGTTAAATATACAATGGAAAATATGAACTTTAGAAGTGCAGTATATATTTTGGGAAACCAAGCTCTAGGAGCTTGTTTAAGGCCATATAATGCTTCTTAAGTAGGCAAACATGTTGGGTGCGAGATGGATCAACATAGTCAGGAGGCTGAGTCATGTAGACAGATTCGATCAAATCACCATGTAAGAAGGCATTATTGACATCGATCTACTGAATGCACAATCCACGAGAATAGAAAGTTGAGAGAACCAGTCGTATAGTAGTCGGTTTAATAATTGTACTAAATGTCTATGTATAGGGAATTCCCTATGTCTGATGAAATCCTTTGGTGATGAGCCAAGCTTTGTATATGCTAATAGTGCCATCAACATTTCTTTCAATTTTGTAAAACCAGTTACAACTAACAATATTAGCTTTAGGTATTATAGATACTAAAACCTGAGTATGATTAGTGTGAAGTGCAGAAATTCTGGCTTTCACAGCATCCTACCATAGTAGTCACTTTCGAGCTTGGGAAAAGGTATTAGGTTCAATGTTGGTAAGTATTTGGGCTTGCTAAAGAATATGATTGGTGAAGGTTTTGGGTTTTCGAGTGTTGTCACGAGTGTGTGTGATCATGGGATAGGAAGAGATTATTGTGGTGGTCGTTTGTTTAAGATTGACCCTTGTGGGTATTGGTGATGGAATATGGACCGAGGAAGAACGGGTAGTAAAGGAGAAAGGTGAGGAATACAAGTAAGATGGAAGCAGTGTAGATAGGATCTCTTTTGGGTGAAGGAAAGGGTGGAGAAGAATGAATGGTGAATTGGGTAGGGAAATGTTGTTTCATGAAAAATAGCATGTTGGGAAGTGTGTGTTTCGGTGGTGAGAGGGCCATAACAAAGATAAACCTTGTGGATTGGGGCATAACCAAGAAAAATGCATGCAGTTGATTTTGGAGAAAGTTTGTCAGGACAGAGTGATCCAAGGAAAGGGTAACATAGACAACCAAAAGTTCTAAGGAAGGTGTAGTTTAGTGGGGATTTGAATAGAAGTTCATACGGTGACATGTGCTGGAGGGATTGGGAAGGGATTCGATAATTAGAAAGAAGGCAGTGGCATAAGTATCATACCTGAATTTTGGTGGAATATTTGCATGAAATAGTAATACTCATGCAATTTTAGAGAAATGTCTATTTTTACGTTCGGCAACCCTATTTTGCTGAGGGTTGTAAGGACATGAGATATGATAAGCAATACCAAAATTAGACAAACTTTTCCATATGTCCTTGAGTTAATTGAGGTGCACCATCACATTGAAAGAATTTAATGGTAGTTGAAAATAAATTCTCAGAATGTATTTTGAAATGTTGAAATAACTCAAAAGCTTGAGATCAGTGAGTTAATGGATATAGCCAAGTAAATCTACAAGAATCATCGATAAGGTCCCCAAATGTCCGAGTGAATAATTTCTAAAGGCATTTTAATATGAAAACAATTATTTGAAAAATAATTTATTGACTTTATTTAAAAAAAGGAGTTGCTGGAAAACATATGATGATAGATGCCCAAGTCTTGAATGCCAGATTACACTTGAAGCTGTTGAAATAGGTTGCAGATGATAAAGAGTAGATATTGTAAATGTTTCATTGAATGTGGTGGAGGAAGAAACCTGTCACATCCTTCACAAAGAAGCCATGGAATGAGAACTCAATATGCAATGGTTATCATGTACCAATTGAGCAATAGATAAAAGATTTGTTGTTAGACAAAGGACCAAGAGTACATGTTTTAATGAAAGTGTGCATTTTGGTAATTTTAAGGTGGAATGACCAATATGTGAGATGTTTGGTTACCAATTTCTCAATCCCATTATGGACTTGTGCCCCTTTAACTAGTGAGGAATCTGATGTCATATGTGCAGTAGCTCCAGAATTCAGAATCCAAGAATCAACAATATGTTGGAAATCAAAGGAATGTTTAAAACCTTTTATCCATACAACATAGATAAACGATGCGGAAAAACAAAAATTTTATGTAAAACGATTTTCAAAAGCCAAGATTCGATTAAGTAGAATATATCAACCAAAAGATAAAACCAAGAATGACAAGATATGAATCTTACCTCTTAGATATGGAAGAATATGATGTAGAAACAAGCGTTCAAGCAAAAACGTCTCTATCGGTATCCACACGAGCGATGCCAATCGGATGCTAATTCGTACTTCAATAAAAACAGAAATTTTTTTCTCTTCTTGACTGAAAATCAATCAAAGGAAGTATAGAGAAGGGGGAGGGGCGTTTTTAAGAGAAAGGATAAACCCTAATCTCCTAAATCCTATTCCTTTTATAACCACTTTCATGGGATTTTTCATCATATGGGCGCTAAGCCTTTTCCTATTAAACTAACTTGGCCCATTTGATATTATTTAAACTCTTTTAAATAATAAAACCCTTTAATTAATTAATTACCTAGATATATTTAACTTCCCCCTTTTATTTCTTAATAATCAACATCGTTCTTCACATCAATCAACTGGGTTTCATTTATTGAATGGTAGTAGTGGTGGAGGAGTATTCATTCATAATCGAATTTACATATATGGGTGAAGACGGTGGAGCACAATACAAAAAGATTGAAGATCTTATGATTATGAAGTATTGTGTTCACATGTGAAAGCCAATAAATTAAGTGTTCACCAATGTTCATACGGTGTATATAATTGTTCACATGTGTTCCAATGTGTTCATAAAACAATATCTATATACATCTAACATTTGGTCAACATGTGTTCACAAGCGAAACACTTTGATCAGATATTAATGTGTTCACATGTGAAAGCCAATTACTTTAGTGTTCATAAGTTTTAGTAGGTCCAAATAAGTGTTCATAAGTGCTCCCAGATGTTCATATGTGACAGATTCAAGCTAAGATTAGTTAATACGTTACATATATGTTCATATGTGTTCATAAGTGTTCAATACAGTGTTCATAATTCAACACGGATGATTCCACAAATTACAAAAGAAAAGAGCAATTATCGATATGTAACTGATGTAAAAAAATATTTTGGACATATCTCCCAAAAATACCCTTGTTCATCTAATTTTTAAGGAGTTTATTTTTTAACTAATTATTGAACAAAAGGGTAATTATGTCTTTTTAATTTTTTTTCATAAATAAATAATCTTCCCTATTTTAGTGGAAGATTTTTGTTATATTTTTTTTATTTTTTATTGTTTTAAAATTAGGAAATAATTTTCATACATATCTAATAAGACCTATTTTTATATAAATCGTCAATTTCACATTCTTTTTATGAATATATGTATATCAAATGTACAGCATACAAGCGAAAGTCTAAGTCGAATATATGCATCTTATAAGATAGGTAGGTATCATCTTATGAATATATGCATATCATATATGAACAATTAGAATATGCATATATGCATATATGAAAGTACGTATGTGAAAAATCTAGAAGAAGCAGAGAAAAAGTGTATATGCATCTTATGAATATATGCGTAAAATGCATATCATGGTCTTGTTAATTTCTTAATGTACAGGGATAGATCAAATACATATATGCACTTCCATAATTTTATGCACGATGATTTCAGATTTGCACACAAATTAATGTATTTTTGCCTAAAATATTTACATTCTATCCCAAATGGGATATCATTTTTGAATCCCGTTAATTTCCTGTCAAAGCAACTTTCTTTTACAGGCTTCCAAAATCAATTCCCAAAAATAATCTCTTTAATGATAATTTCGTTCTTTGTATCTCCTTAATGAGGCTAACAAATTGCAAAAATGTAACCCTTTAAAGAGAGTCGTTGATCAAATCAATCTACGGTGTAGATCGAGTTGCATTGGTTGCAACATTTAAGAGGGTTGCATTTGATGAGCCCTATGTGTGTATGTGTATGTATGTATACATTTATGTATATGTATATATATATACATATGTATGGAGGAACGTTCAAACAAAAACCACCCAATTTGTACAAACTGTGCAAACCTCATTCAACCAATCATAATTTGAAAATATTATAAAATTTTGGAAAAAAAAATAAATCGATATCAGTATCAAATTAATCTTTTTAAAGGTTCTTGTGTTTGGTGTAATTTTCTTAATTCAAATTTCCAATTATAATTTAATTTAGGTTTAGTAATAAATAAATTTAATTTAGGTTTAATAATATAATTTTTTATAAAGATAATAACTAAAATATTCTGTTAGAACTCAGTGGTTATCCTAATTATATTTTAGATTTATATATTTAAAATGAGATGTTTATCCAATATTTGATTATGTTAATTTGCAATTAGTTATACAAATTCAAATATGGAGCTTTAATAAGTTGTAGTTATGCACAATTTACTTGTAATCTTAAATTTTAAATAATATGCATCAATAAACAGTACCTCGTGCATAAAAAGTGGTTTTTAAGAGTTCTGTCACATGCTTTATAATATAGTATAGATATAGAAATGAGTTATTATGCAACCCTTTATATTTATACAACCAATACAACTCAATCTCAACCGTTTATTTAATTTGATGAATATGTGATTTCATACAAGTTTTGGCTGTTTCCTAATATAAAGTATTGATCATAATTAATTAACTATAGTCATCTTCTATAAATATTCAAATCATAATAAATGAACTGTCATCATTTCTATAAATATCTCAATTGATTTGGTTGCATTTGAAATATACCCTATATATATATATATATATATATATATATATATATATATATAGGGTTGGGTTCACGTGAGACCAATGGTTTTTCGTGAGACTCGTAAGACCAATTTACGTTCATTGATCAACTTTATAAGCTAATNATATATAGGGTTGGGTTCACGTGAGACCAATGGTTTTTCGTGAGACTCGTAAGACCAATTTACGTTCATTGATCAACTTTATAAGCTAATGATCTAATGGTCTAAAATTGCACGGTGGCAATTTTGTGATTATTGAGAAGTCTCGTGGCGTTTGTGAATGTTCAGATCTGACGGTTGTAGATCTAATCCAAGGGTTAAGAATTGATCTTACGGGTCTCACGAAAAACCCTTGGATATATATATATATATATATATATATATATATATATAGGAGCGATCAAATGAAAACCACTCCAATTTGTAAAAACCTTAAAGAGAGAGAGAGAGCGAGAGAGTTTGTTTCAAATGCATCCAATCACATTTGTATAACCAATGCAACACAATAAATTAAAATATTTATGAAAATGATGAGAGTTCATTTATTATGATTTAAATATTTATGAAAGATGAATAAGATTCGTTAATTATGATCAATACTTTATATTAGGAAACAATCAAAAATTCTATGAAATTACATATTCATCAAATTAAATGAACGGTTGAAATTGAGTTGTATTGATTGTACATATGTAACGAGTTGTATAATAACTTATCTCTCTCTTTCTCTCTCTCTCTCTCTCTCTCTATATATATATATATAATGCATTGTAACACCCCCAAATACCACATTTGCATAGAACACATATTTTATTACATARAAATATGGATTACATCAAAAAGGTCCCACTAGTACAAAGATTGCTATATGTACAAAATTTACATATAAAACTTCCAAAACAGATCCTGTACTATTACATATAATCTAACATGTATCTTCAAAAGCARGAAACAGATYAGGAAAATAATCACATTTTCCCTTTCCCTTTACTATCYCCGGACCCYGCTAYTCCTGCATTGCAYAATTTAAAACAGAAAATGAGGGTTAGACCATATGGGTCTAGTGAGTAAATCCTTTCTTTGCAAATGCAGGATAATGAACACCAAAATGTTTACAAATAATTGAAGCAATTTACAATATTATGCAAAATAATGTAAACTCAAGAATCACCATTCCATAAAATATTTCTAATTCAAGATATATATTGTTTTCCAAAATAAAACAATACCAACACTTCTTGAATTATCAAATCATCTCATAAAAAGATTTAAGGCAATACTTGCCTGATATGAC
>NW_020201326.1:28083-29401 GCF_001531365.2 Cynara cardunculus var. scolymus | reverse complement strand
GATCTGGTTATCACATTATCCACCCCTCAAAAGAATTTCGTCCCGGAATTCCTTTAATCAAACAGCCATGGGTATTCTGATTTCATTTTTGACTCCAATTCCCATGTCGCTTCCGGTCCTTTATGAAATTTCCACTGTACTTTAACCAAATTTATTTCTTTGTTTCTTAACACCCTAATCTTTCTGTCAATTACGGCTTCGGGTGTTTCTACAAAATTCAATTTACTATCTAACTGAATTTCTGGCAAAGGTACAGCTAAATTCAGATCAGCCAAACATTTCCGCAGATTCGACATATGAAAAGTGTTATGAATTCGACTCAACTCTTCTGGCAGCTCTAACTGATATACTACTGGCCCAATTCGCTTATAAATTCTGAATGGCCCAACATACCTTGGACTGAGCTTTCCTTTCTTCCCAAATCTGATAACACCCTTCCACGGCGAAACTTTTAACATTACATAATCGCCTAAATCAAATTCAATTGGCTTTCGACGATTATCAGCATAACTTTTCTGGCGATCCTGCGCTGTTTTGATTCTTTCACGGATTTGTTCGATCTTCTCAGAAGTTTTTTGTACAATTTCAGGACCAGTTAACTGTTTCTCACCCACTTCATTCCAACATAACGGCGTTCTGCATTTACGTCCGTATAATACCTCATATGGTGCCGCTTGAATACTAGAATGATAACTATTGTTGTACGGAAACTCTATTAATGGCAAGTGCTCTTCCCATGATCCCCCGAAATCAACAATACAGCTTCTTAACATATCTTTAAGCGTTTGAATCGTTCTTTCACTATGCCCATTAGTCTGCGGATGATAAGTTGTACTTAGTCGAATTTTGGACCCTAGAGCTTTCTGTAAACCTTCCCAGAATTTTGAAGTAAATCGACTGTCTCTATCAGAGATAATAGACAAGGGAACACCGTGCCTAGTAACAATTTCTTTGATGTAAATCTGCGCTAGCTTTTCTAAAGAGTATGTTTCTCTTATCGGTAGAAAATGTGCAGACTTAGACAAACGATCCACAATTACCCAAATCGCGTCATACCCCTTTGGAGTTCGAGGTAACTTCATAACAAAATCCATGGTAATATGATCCCATTTCCATACAGGTACCTCCAAAGATTGTAGACTTTCATAAGGCTTCTGATGTTCAATCTTAACCTGTAGACATGTCAGACACTGTTCCACATATCGTGCTATATCTCTTTTCAATCCTGGCCACCAATAAAAAGGTTTTAGGTCTTGATACATTTTATTGGTACCAGGATGGATAGAGTATCGGGATTTATGACTTTAATTCAATATCA
>NW_020201326.1:25042-26754 GCF_001531365.2 Cynara cardunculus var. scolymus | reverse complement strand
TTCAGATGGAGCTAAACGATATGGCGCCTTTGCTACAGGTGCAGCCCCTGGTACTAAATCGATTCGAAATTCAATAAYTCTATCTGGTGGTARCCCARATAGGTCTTCTGGAAAAACTTCWGGATATTCACTAACAATCGGAATTACTTCTTCTTTTCTCTTTTCTTTCTTCAAATCAATTACATAGGCCAAACATCCTTGGCACTTCTTCCGAATACTTTTCTGGGCTTTCATTACTGACAAAATACTGGTATGATGATTCTGACGATCACCATAAATAACAACTGTCCCTTGGTCTGGCAGAATCATTCTAATCATTTTCTGATTACAAATAATACTAGCCTGATGCTTTGCCAACCAATCCATACCCACTACTATATCAAATTCCTTCATTGGCATGGGAAATAAATGGACCGGAAACTCATAGCCCTCAATAACAATAGTGCAGTTATTGAACACACTAGTAACAGTTTCTTGACTATTRGCMGTATCAACTACTAATTCGTCATCAAGTAACGCAGAATTCAAACATGCAATTTGAGCAAATAATGGTGATACAAATGAATAGTTTGCACCAGAGTCAAATGACAGTTTAAGTCTAGGTATCATGCTTTAAATACCTAAATCTCTTAAACTAAGGCTCTGATACCACTTCTGTAACACCCCCAAATACCACATTTGCATAGAACACATATTTTATTACATAGAAAYATGGATTACATCAAAAAGGTCCCACTAGTACAAGGATTGCTATATGTACAAAATTTACATATAAAACTTCCGAAACAAATCCTGTACTATTACATATAATCTAACATGTATCTTCAAAAGCAGGAAACAGATTAGGAAAATAATCACATTTTCCCTTTCCCTTTAATATCCCCGGACCCCGCTATTCCTGCATTGCATAATTTAAAACAGAAAAYGAGGGTTAGACCATATGGGTCTAGTGAGTAAATCCTTTCTTTGCAAATGCAGGATAATGAACACCAAAATGTTTACAAATAATTGAAGCARTTTACAATATTATGCAAAATAATGTAAACTCAAGAATCACCATTCCATAAAATATTTCTAATTCAAGATATATATTGTTTTCCAAAATAAAACAATACCAACACTTCTTGAATTATCAAATCATCTCATAAAAAGATTTAAGGCAATACTTGCCTGATATGACAAACCATTTTCCCCTTCTCAATAACATCTAAATTATTATTTCTAATGAGAATAATATCTTTAATTCATCAGATCACAAATAAATGATGATTAAAAGTTATTAAATCTAATTAATAATAATAACAAGAGTTATAATATTATCCCCATATGACARYGYYACCCTTATTCCAAGTACACCTCTCCTTGATATGCCACCCTTATTCCTCCAATAAAACAAAGCTACTTATCAGAACAGACATAAGTCACCACGTCTGAAAGTATTCATTCCCAGTTCCAAGCCAGAACAGACAAAAGTCACCACGTCTGGGGGAACTACCATTTAAAACTCACTTCCATACCAAAACAGACTTACGTCCCCATGCTTGGTAGGAAGGTTTCCAAAAATATAGTTTCATACCAAAACAGACTTATGTCACCACGCTTGGTATAAACATAACTTTTTATTTGAAAAGACATAAAATAACCATTTTATGATCCATAATTAAATAAACATTAAAATTATATAAATAAATAAATAAAACTTATAAAATTTT
>NW_020201326.1:22007-23444 GCF_001531365.2 Cynara cardunculus var. scolymus | reverse complement strand
CATAAATATGTAGTGAGTTATTTTTAAAAATTATATTTAATTTTTTTTATTTCTTAATTTACACCTTATCCATCTATACTATCTATATTATTTATATTATATATAAGCACGTAAAGTAGTTATTGTTGAAATTTAAGAGGTACAACTTACTATCGTCACTAAACCATAATCACGCTCTCAAACGACGGTCTTGAAAGCCCATTTCCACACCCAAATCCACCAGACACATCCTCACAACACGCCTCTACTCCAATCCACCGTCTCACACAACCTCCGCCATTTCAATATTTCGATTTTCGTCCTCCATCTCGCTTCTTTTTTCTTTTGCTTTCACTGCTGCTATTTTATTCTCACCACCAATACTTCCTCCAAATATGATTCCCCTTGCTGGTACAACTTCGAAGCTTTTGCTTTCAACAGATTAATTTAAGAAATTCATCAGAAAAAATAACAAAATTACACCTTTATAGTTTCGTTGTTGCCGCTCATGCATTCATCGCTTTGTATTTATTCATCAAAATAGGAGCTTCTATTTGAGAAATTTCTAGAGGTTCCACCAATTTTCCAGAGTTTTCTCAACTCTGATTCGATTTCGGTCATGACAATTTCTCATTTTTTGCTTCCAGCATCTTCTTTCAAGAATTTTTCTCGTATATAATCAATGTTTGCATCTGTAAAACGCCAAATAGCGAATTCAACGGCGTTTTCTATATGTGTTTGCCTACTTGTTGCTATTGGCGGGATCGACGGGGACGTAGCTTGCCAGACAACTGAGAGGGATTCCCATGTGTATGGCCAGTAACCATTAAAAGATTTGCAGGTTCACACAACAGGAAACGAGTTTGTTTTAATCAATGCATATGAAGTTGGAATAGTAAGCCAAAAAATTCCTTCTTAAATTTCCCAAAATCTCAATTAGGTTACCTTTGTTTGTGTGATAACCGGATCCTGGTTATTACCCAAGGTAATTAATGTGTGATTATTTGATTAAATGATTACGTGATAACATGATAAATTGATATATTTGATCATGTTGTTATATGAAAATTATGTGCATAATATGAAATGCATATTTTATGTGTTTATATGTATGCATGTATGTGTGTGTGCATGTGTGCATAAATGTATATGTGGTGTATGTATGCATGTACGTGGCTATGTGATTTAGCCGACTTTCCGTAAAAGGAAAGTATAAAGGAGGGTTTAGCTTCCATTCTCTTCTTCTTGCCTTTTTAAGTGTTAAATCGATCAAATCTTATGCGGTGTGTTGTCCGGACTTGTTATCCGGACAAAGTTGGCATTAATTCTAAGTGTTAACCGGATAAACTTATATTGTGTGTTGACCGGATGATTGACCGGATTTGAAGTCCGGCTAAGTCAAGAATGATCGGATTTGATGTAATGTTATGTTTTTAATGAGAAATGTTATTTTATTAT
>NW_020201326.1:8629-21272 GCF_001531365.2 Cynara cardunculus var. scolymus | reverse complement strand
TATATGCAATTCTGCTTGAAGATCTGTTATGATGTACAGTTTTGATTGATTAGTACAAGAAATGTATTTTAAATTTTTGGACCTTGTATTTGGTCATGTAGACTCGTGTACTAAGGGACCTGAATGGAATGATATCATGTATTTCTTTTTGTGTGAAATATATGTTACATGCAATGTGTGGGTTGGGGCGTTACAGAATGGTATCAGAGCCTGAGTTTAAAGGATTTAGGTATTTAACAAACATGATACCTAGACTTAAACTGTTTTATTGCATGTTAAGGGTCTCGGACATAGTTAGCACCATTGGAAATAAATATGATGGGTTAAAAGAACAGTATGTAAGTTAAATTTTAATTACATCTGGCCAGTGTAATTATAAATTTATAGGTACATATCTGAACTTGAATACTTCATTATATTTGGGAATGTGAATACGTGATGATTAACACTAAACTTTGCAGATGTCTAACCGAACTAGAAGATCTGAAATAACGGTTCATCTAGAGTCTGAAGAAAGGGAAGAGTCACCTGTTAATTTTCCAACTAGCACGTCCAGAAATAGAGGTCGGGGAAGACCAAGGGGACGAGGTAGAGGAAGAAGTCAGTCTCAGGGAAGGGGTCGGACTGAAGTACAATCTGAACACGAAGAATCCCACTCTAGGAATGTTCATCTGAACACGAAGAATCCCACTCTAGGAATGTTCAGGAAAGGTCAGTGCCACACCCAGAATATATAACCAGAGATATGTTGGCAGAGGAAATGGGGAAGTTGCAGAAACTCTGACATCTATCATGGGAATACCGGCTAGGGTGGAAACAGAAAGAGTGGAAGTTCATCCCTTTATTCCAGTCAACCATAATAAGGAAGGGGATATTAAGATGTTTTTGGCTTGTAAACCACCAACCTTCTCCTGGGAGAGAGATCCAGTAAAAGCAATGTGCTTGATCAAGGAGATGGAATATGTGTTCAACACCATTCGATGTCTGGAAACAGATAAAGTGCGATTTGCTGTTTTTGTATTAAAATCAAACGCCTTATTTTGGTGGGAAGTCGAATCGTCTACTAGAACAGATGTTTTATAGACTCTGTCTTGGATAGAATTCGTGGATAGATTTAAAAATCAGTTATGTCCAAAAACGGCCGTGAGACAAATGGAGGAAGATTTCTTGAAACTAGAACAAGGAAATGGATCAATACGGGAGTATAATGAAAGATTTATTGAATACTCTCGTTTTGCTGAACATTGTGTTTCTACTGAATCCAGAAAAATAGAAAGGTTTATTTGGGGTTTGAAACCCTCAATTAGGGAGTTTGTTATTGCTATGAACCCCAATACCTTTCCATTAACAGTAGAGGCAGCTAAGGTGACTGAACGAAATAAGAATAGACAATCAGAATAAAAAATTGTTGAGAAAAGAAAATGGGAGGGGCCTTCATCTTTTCGAGGACCAAAAACTGTTAGATATGATAACAGATCTGAACAGAAGATTAGTGAGAAAGTTTGCTCACAGTGCCGACAGGTTCACCAAGGAGAATGCAAGATGGACCCAAGGAAATGTTATAAGTGCGGTGAGGCAGGTCATTTATCCAGAAATTGCCCAGCTAACCGAAGGTGTTTTAATTACAATTCTCCATATCATATTCGACCAAATTGCCCCTTGTTAAGAACCCCACAGTTAACAATGGGAAGTAATGTGTCGGGTACACGGGGAAGATCTACTGTGAATAGAGGAGGGCAAGGAGGGGCGCGGGGACGATTCTTTCAGATGACTAAGAACGAGGCAGAAGCATCACCAGATGTAGTAATAGGTACATTCCTCCTGAATTCAATACATGCTAAGGTGTTATTTGACTCTGGCGCAAACTTTTCGTTTGTATCACCATTGTTTGCTCAAACTGCATGTCTGAATTCTGTGCTACTTGATGATAAATTAGTAGTTGATACTRCTAWTAGTCAGGAAACTGYTACTAGTGTGTTCAATAACTGTATTATTGTTATTGAGGACTGTGAACTTCCGATCCGGTTATTTCCCATGCCAATGAAAGAATTTGACGTAGTAGTGGGTATGGATTGGTTGGCAAAGTATCGGACTAGTATTGATTGTAATCAGAAAATGATTAGAATTATTCTGCCAGATCAGAGAACAGTTGTTATTTATGGTGATCGTCAGAATCATCATACTAGTATTTTATCAGTAATGAAAGCCCAGAAAAGTATTCGAAAGAAGTGCCAAGGATGTTTGGCATATGTAATTGTTAGTGAATATCCAGAAGTCTTTCCAGAAGACTTATATGGACTACCACCAGATAGAGTCATTGAATTCTGAATCGATCTTGTACCAGGAGCTGCACCAGTAGCAAAAGCACTATACCGTTTAGCTCCATCTGAATTGAAAGAACTGGTTGCATAATTGAAAGATTTAACTGATAAAGGATTTATTAGGCCTAGCACTTCGCCCTGGGGTGCTCCGGTCTTATTTGTTAAGAAAAAGGATGGGTCTATGCGAATGTGTATAGACTATCGTGAACTGAATAAGTTGACAATTAAAAACAAATATCCTTTACCGAGGATTGATGATTTGTTTGATCAATTGGTGGGAGCAAGTTATTTCTCTAAAATCGATTTGAGGTCAGAATATCATCAGCTTAAAGTCAGAGAAGAAGATGTTGCTATAACAACATTCAGAACAAGGTACGGGCATCATGAATTCTTAGTTATGCCATTCGGCTTAACTAATGCGCCCGCAGCTTTTATGGACTTGATGAATAGGGTATGTAAGGAATATCTTGATAAATTCGTTATTGTATTTATCGATGATATTCTTATATACTCTAAGACTGAAGAAGAACATGCAAAACATCTTCGTCTGATATTGGAATTATTGAAAAGAGAAAGGTTGTATGCTAAATTGTCCAAATGTGAGTTCTGGTTAAGAGAAGTTCAATTTCTAGGCTACGTTATTTCAGAATCAGGGATAAAAGTTGATCCAATAAAAATAGAAGCAGTTGCAAAATGGGAAGCTCCAAAGACTCCGTCTGAAGTTCGTAGCTTTTTGGGATTGGCCGGTTATTACCGAAAGTTCATTCAGAATTTTTCTAAGATAGTTGTGCCATTAACTAAATTGACTCGGAAGAATGTTAAGTTTCAATGGGAAAAAGAACAACAAAAAGCTTTCCAACTATTAAAGGATCATCTTTGTAGCGCACCAGTATTGACTCTACCAGATGGATCTGAAGACTTTATGGTATACAGCAATGCTTCAAAGTTGGGATTGGGATGTGTTTTAATGCAAAGAGGAAAAGTAATCTCTTATGCATCAAGACAACTGAAAGAACATGAGAAGCAATATCCAACTCATTACATGGAGTTAGCTGCAGTGGTATTTGCTCTGAAAATCTGGAGACACTATCTTCTGGGAACGAAATGCCAGATTTATACTGACCATAAAAGCTTACAACATTTGTTCAACCAGAAAGATTTAAATATGCGACAACGTCGGTGGATTGAATTAGTTAATGATTATGACTGTGAAATTCTTTACCACCCAGGAAAAGCTAATATGGTGGCTGATGCTTTGAGCAGGAAGGAAAGAAGTGGAACCATTGAAACCGTAGTAATGAGAATGAATTTGATTCCTGATATTCGTAAGGAAATTCAGAAGTGCCAACAAGAAGCTGTGAAAGAAGAATTTGTTAAAACAAAAAAGTTGGGTAAGATGATCTCAACCTTGGAACTGACGATGAATGACTTATGTGCTTTCAAGGGCGAATTTGGGTACCACATTTTGGAAATGTCCGAAGTATGATATTGAATGAAAGTCATAAATCCGATACTCTATCCATCCAGGTACCAATAAGATGTATCGAGATATAAAATCTTTTTATTGGTGGCCAGGATTGAAAAGAGATATAGCACGGTATGTGGAACAGTGTCTAACATGTTTACAGGTTAAGATTGAACATCAAAGACCTTACGGAAGCCTTCAATCTTTGGAAATACCTGTATGGAAATGGGATCACATCACCATGGATTTTGTTATGAAATTACCACGAACTCCAAAGGGATATGACGCGATTTGGGTAATTGTGGATCGTTTATCTAAATCTGCACAATTTCTACCGATAAGAGAGAAATACTCTTTAGATAAGCTAGCGCAGATTTACATTAAAGAAATTGTTACCAGACACGGTGTTCCCTTGTCTATTATCTCTGATAGAGACAGTCGGTTTATTTCAAAATTCTGGGGAGGTTTACAAGAAGCTTTGGGGTCTGAAATTCGATTAAGTACAGCTTATCTTCCGCAGACTGATGGACAGAGTGAAAGAACTATTCAGACTCTTGACAATATGTTGAGAAGTTGTATTATCGATTTCGGAGGATCATGGGAAGATCATTTACCATTGATAGAGTTTGCATATAACAATAGTTATCATTCCAGTATCCAAGCGGCACCATATGAAGTGTTGTATGGACGTAAATGCCGAACGCCGTTGTGTTAGAATGAAATGGGTGAGAAACAGTTGACAGGTCCTGAAATTGTTCAAGAAACTTCTGAAAAGATCGAACAAATCCGCGAAAGAATCAAAACAGCACAAGATCGCCAGAAAAGTTATGCTGATAATCGTCGAAAGACGGTTGAATTTGATATTGGTGATTTTGTGATGTTAAAAGTTTCGCCATGGAAGGGTGTTGTCAGATTTGGAAAGAAAGGGAAGCTCAGTCCAAGGTATGTGGGGCCGTTCAGAATATGTAAGCGAATTGGGCCAGTAGCATATCAGTTAGAGCTGCTAGAAGAGTTGAGTCTGATTCACAACACTTTTCATGTGTCGAATTTGTGGAAATGTTTGGCTGATCCGAATCTAGCTATACCGTTACCAGAAATTCAACTAGACAGTAAGCTGAATTTTGTAGAAACACCAGAAGCTGTAATTGACAGAAAGATCAGGGTATTGAGAAACAAAGAAATAAGTCTAGTTAAAATTCGGTGGAAGTTTCACAAAGGACCAGAAGCACCATGGGAATTGGAATCAAAGATGCGATCAGAATACCTATGGCTTTTTGATTAAAGGAATTCCGGGACGGAATTCTTTTGAGGGGTGGATAATATGATAACCGGATCCTGGTTATTACCCAAGGTAATTAATGTGTGATTATTTAATTAAATGATTACGTGATAACATGATAAATTGATATATTTGATCATGTTGTTATATGAAAATTATGTGCATAATATGAAATGCATATGTTATGTGTTTATATGTATGCATGTATGTGTGTGTGCATGTGTGCATAAATGTATATGTGGTGTATGTATGCATTATGTGAGTTAGCCGACTTTCCTTAAAAGGAAAGTATAAAAGGAGGGTTTAGCCTCCATTCTCTTCTTCTTGCCTTTTTAGAAAGATTGAGTGATTTAAAGAAGAGAGCTTGATCGGATTTCAAGAGCTTGATTTTAAGAAGTTGATCTCAGGTGTTGGATTTTAAAAGCTTGATAAGGTGAGTAGTTTCTAAAACTCTTTTGTATAAAGATTATTACTGGTTTCATATGAATTTTTATTTGAAATTGGATAGAAATCAGTCTTTTTGCCCTAAGTGTCTATCCGGATATTAAACCGGACAAGGTTTGACCGGATAGTTTTAAACCGGTCAAGAGATGAAAGATTTGTTGTCCGGTTTGTTTTAAACCGGACAAAGGGTGGACGATTTGTTGTCCGGATTATTTTAAATCGGACAAAGGTTAATTGATGTATTGACCGGATTGTCTTAAACCGATTAAGTGTTG
Organism: Cynara cardunculus var. scolymus; assembly: GCF_001531365.2. Classification (NCBI taxonomy): domain Eukaryota; kingdom Viridiplantae; phylum Streptophyta; class Magnoliopsida; order Asterales; family Asteraceae; genus Cynara; species Cynara cardunculus. The sequence goes on along the minus strand of NW_020201326.1, from coordinate 15,488 downwards.
ATCGGACTATGATGGGTAAGATTGATTATCTTTTTACACTGAGAAGTAGGAATACGCCCAAATGGTGGCCATATTATTTTAAATCGGCTAAGCCTTATGCGGGGTATTGACCGGACTTGTTATCCGGACAAAGATGTTAATTTTGATTCTAAGTGTTAAATCGATCAAATCTTATGCGGTGTGTTGTCCGGACTTGTTATCCGGACAAAGTTGGCATTAATTCTAAGTGTTAACCGGATAAACTTATACTGTGTGTTGACCGGATGATTGACCAGATTTGAAGTCCGGCTAAGTCAAGAATGATCGGATTTGATGTAATGTTATGTTTTTAATGAGAAATGTTATTTTATTATAAAAATGAAGTTTTGAAAGAAATGATTTTTGGACTAATAATAATTCCAATGGCTGCGGTCTATTTGGAATTGTTTTATGAAAAGTTTTGATGAGGAAATAAGGGTGGCATATCAAGGAGAGGTGTACCATGGGATAAGGGTGGCATATCAAGGAGAGGTGTACCTTTGGATACAAGGGTGGCAATTGTATGTGTGTTATGATATAACTCATTCTATTATATCCTTTAAGACTACCGTGGTCCGGAGTCTTTATTTCTTTGTAACTTAAAGATTTAGGATCAAGGTTCTTATTGGAAATCATAGTTTGGATATTATGGAGGAGAAAATGTCAGGTATGGCCTGAAGCTTTAAATAACCTTGTTTGGTTATGAAAAGGTTTAAAAGTGATATTATGTGGAACCTGATTGGTTCAGAGTATTGAGATTTGAATAAGCAGAATGTTTTGCTTGATAAATGGAAAAGATCTGGTATTACGTTTCTATTTATTCGGATATTTGTTAAATATATGAAATGATATCTTTTCCTAAAGGTTTTGGTGATTTTTCACCCTGCAATAACATAAATAGGGTATCTCACTAGACCTTTCGGTCTAACCCTCGTTTTGTGATTTTAACTATGTGTTGCAGGAGGTACAGATAGTAAGGAAAAGGAGAAGATTTAATATTTTCTTATATGCAATTCTGCTTGAAGATCTGTTATGATGTACAGTTTTGATTGATTAGTACAAGAAATGTATTTTAAATTTTTGGACCTTGTATTTGGTCATGTAGACTCGTGTACTAAGGGACCTGAATGGAATGATATCATGTATTTCTTTTGTGTGAAATATATGTTACATGCAATGTGTGGGTTGGGGCGTTACAGTTTGCCCTAATTCTCTTCTTGGTTTTTCATTTTTTTTTAATCTAGATTTATGCCTCTGGATAACTTAATTCAGTTCTTGGTATCAAAATTATGGTTTCAAGATGAAAAGTTCAATATTTTCTATATTAGTTTATGTATGTGGCTTACACTATAATATAACAATTTATCTCTTTTAACAATTAGAAGTGGCTATCATCTCTATTTTGGTTGAGTTTGTCGGTGTCTCAAATGTTACTATTTGATGTTTCTATATCATCCTTCATGTTATCATTCTTGGATAAAGATTCATGTTCTTATTTGTATTTTAATCATGTATAAATTAAAACCACATTAAAAAAAATACCAAAAAACACATTTAATATTATTATAATCTTAGTAATAATAAAATAATATATTTTTATTATGATATTCTTTTTGTTATTAAAACACAATTATTATAATATATAATTAATTTTTATAATCAATAAATAATTATAATTTGTAGTATGTCTGTATACCTAAATTACCGGTATCAAGTGTAGTTATCGAGATAATTTTGATGCACATATTTTTCTCTTTGATAATCTTGCAAGTTCTTCCTTTAAAATCTTTTTACCAATTAACATCTGAGTAAGAACATATTTTTATTAAATATTTGTATTAATCTTTTGTTTTTTATTACAACAAAATTTTACATTTGACTGCAACATATTTCGGAAACAAATGTTATTTCTAGCAGACTCTTGTTGATTTTGATGACATGGTGAGAAGCCAATAAACTTTGCAGACATCAAAACTGACATCAATGAAGTCCCAAACAGAAAAACTCGTGGAGGTTGAATTTTTGATTATTTGCAGATTATCTAGAATAAACGGGAGAGAGATTCTTGTGAAGAAAGCATAGAGATTTCAATAGATTTAATATCATGCATGCTGGTCAATCTGACATTATAAAGTCGCACTATCTATACTTAATATTCATTCATCAGCTATTTTATGTTTTCAAGACAATGTATGTTAAAGATGCTAATCCAACATTTTTTAGATGCAATAAATTGCTTAAACTCACAGAGTAATTTCAATATTCAATACATCATGTCCTTTTACATAGTTCTATTTCGATAAGTTCGCCTTACAATTTTTCTTTGTTATTAAAAGTATAATACTATGATATTTTTAATGCTTACAAATGTCGTTGATCTTTCAAAGATGGGATGAAGACTGAAGTTGTCAAAACAAAGTCCCCAAATTCTTTTAAGATTTAAAGATGAATTATTTCTTCAAAAAAAACCTTATTTGATGGATGATTTTTATAGGCTTCAACCTTCGTATTTCTCATTTAGTTATCAAAATATCATTTTACTTGCAAACAATGTTATAATTTAAAGGATAAAACATTTTATAAATAATTAATTAATTTTTTATTTACAAGAAAATTTTATAATTAGCTGCATTACAGCAGGTACAAAACTAGTATATATATATATATATAATATATATATATATATATAAAGAGAGAGAGAGAGAGAGAGAATGATCAAATGAAAACCACCCTCATTTGTGAAACCTTACAAACCAATCTCATTCATCAATTTTCTTGATCAATGGTCAAGATTAGATTAGTTTATATTTGGAAATAAAAAAAGTAAAAGTTTATTTTTTAATTGAAAAAAGGGCAAAAATGTAAAACATCAAATCTATAATCGAGGTAACAAGATATGGGCTTGGTGGGATCTTAAAGCTCCGCGTCTATCCTCGGTGTCTGATTTTAAAATGCTGATTAATCAAGTAGGCACTCATCGCAAGGTTGGAGTGACTTTCTTATTTGTTTGCGCTGTGAAACTTTGGCAACTTTGTAAGTGGCGGAATGAAATTTTTGATGCTGAGGTTGGTGCGAAAATTAAGAAGAAAGGTGAAGACCCATTCCCTTGGGTTCAAAGTTTATCCAAGCTTTGGATGGGGAATAGGAATTGTAAGTTCCTTCTTAATTGGGATAGTTGGTTTTCTTCTTCTTACCTTGTTTAGTCTCTTTGTCTGTCTTTGGTTTGGGTTTTGTCTTGGTCTTTGTCTGGGGGTGTTTCGGTTTTGTTACTTTTTGTTCTCGCTTGTTGTGGTGGATTCTTGCATCTTCTTGTGTATAGCTTCTTGCTGGATCTGTTTTTTTTTTAATATATTGGTCGACTTGGTGAGGGTGATGGCCATGCCGAAATTCTCTTCCTTGTCCTTCCTTTTTGCCTTTAAAAAAAGAAACAAAATCATTGTTTTAAAAACTATATATATCATCTTATACTTCCAAAGATTCTAACCAAAAATGTTAGAATAATCTTGAAAATTATAGGTTTGCTAAAAATATCTTCATTTTATGTTCAAATATTATAAACAAAATAACATCCATCATAAAAATAGATCAAAGTAAGGACCGATGAAATTAGATATATCGTAATAAGTTTTGAAACATAAAACACACTATAATCAAGTTAACATAATGAAACCTTTAGAATAATAAAACAAAATTCTTATACCATTACATTTCATGAATGAAATGATTTCACCGTTTCATCAATACACAAATCAACCTATTGCTAGAGTAGACATCTGTCATTTTCATGTTTTCAGTACATGGATCCATTTCAATCTTATTATGAAATGGTTTCACTGTTTGCCAAGTACACATCATTTTCTTAACATTAACATATCAACCATTACAATAACAACTATAACACTTTACACATTATATGTAATAGCAGCTATCGTCAAACATTTTTATGGTTTCACTGTTTGTTTCCATTAATCATTTTAATAGTCAAACTATTTGATATTGTTTACGTGTCAAAACTTATAGGAAACAAGGAAACAAGATGTGATAACCAGATCTTGGTTGTCACCTGAGGTAATGAATATGTGATTATTTGTTATATGTGATTACGTGACAGCATGATAAATTGATACATTTGATCATATTAGTATGTGAAAATATGCATAATGTAGATACATGAATGAGATTATATGTATTTATGGATGCACATGTTTGTATGACATATATATATATATATATATATATATATATGTATGATATGCATGCATGTATGTGCATGGGTGCATAAGTGTGTGWGTATATATATATATATATATATATATATATATATATATATGGTTATTTGATTAAGTGTTGATGCATGCTTGTGAGGAGGTGTGTTGGCCGACCTTTCCTTTTAGGGAAAGGGTATAAAAGGAGGGTTTGACCCCCCATTTCATCTTCTTGGCTATTCCCATAAATTTGAGCGATTTAGAAGGGAAAGAAGTTGACCAGATTTCTTGTTTTAAATTGCAAGAATGTTGTTTTCAAAAGGCTTTTTCAGGTGAGTGATTCTTACTACTTTTAAATTCATCAGAATTGTATAATTGATTGTACAACTTTACTTTTGATATAAAAGTTATCCGCTGGAGTGTTGTCCGGATTAGCCATAAACCGGACAAGTGTTAAGCGTTTTAGCCATAAATCGGACAAGGGTTGGGCGATTTAAGCCCTAAACCGGTTAAGGCTTAAGCGATTTATAAATAAACCGCTTGGTGAGTGTTGTCCAGATTAGACTTAAACCGATCAAGAGTCAAGTGGTTTAGTCTTAAACCGGACAAATGCTGAGCGATTTATGATCATTGAGTTTATATCAAGTATTTTGAATGGAGAAGTAGGAATACGACTATGAGGTAGCCGGTTTATTTTAAATCGGACAAGGCATTAAGAAGAGCTGTCCGGATTAGTAAATCGGACAAGGGTCTTGTGTTGACCGGATTAGTAAATCGGCCAAGGCTTGACCGGAGATGAAGTTCGGCCAAGTCTGTGTTGACCGTATTTGTACCTTAACTTATGTATTATTTATACAATTGTCATTTTTACTATTCTTATATAAAGAATGGGAATTTTGATAAAGAATGATTTTGAACTGATAATATTCCATTAGAACATTTATGACTACGGTCTGTCCTAATTGGAATTGTTTTGTGAAAAATGTTTTTACAAGGAAATAAGGGTGGCATATCAAGGAGAGGTGTATCATGGGATAAGGGTGGCATATCAACGAGAAGTGTACCATGGGATAAGGGTGGCATATCAATGAGAAGTGTACCATGGGATAAGGGTGGCATATTAAGGAGAGGTGTACCTTTGGTTATAAGGGTGGCATTTGTATGTGTGTTATGTGATATAACTCTTACTATTATATCCTATAAGAAAACTTTGGTCTGGAATCTTTATTTCTTTGTGATTTAAAGATTTAGGATCAGAGTTCTTATTGGAAATCATAGTCTGGATGTTATTGAGGAGCAAATAACAGGTTTGGCCTGAAACTTTAAAAAAACCTTGTTTAATTGAAAAGGTTTGCAAAGTGGAATTATATGAAACCTGGTTGGTTCAAACTTATAAAGGTTTGGAGTATGTTGTCTGAATAGCTGAATGATTGGCTTGAAAAGTGGAAAGGTATTGGTAATATGTCCTTATTTGTTCATATATTTGTTATATATATGAAAAGTTATTTTATACAAAGCTTTGGTGATTTTCACCCTGCAATAACATAAATAGGGTAACTCACTAGACCTTTTAGTCTAACCCTCGTTTGTAATTTTAAATATGTATTGCAGGAAGTGCTGAAGGTAAGGAGAAAGGAAAAATGTGATAATTTCCCTATATGTTTACCTGTATGAGGATTGAATGATGTTATGTATAGTTTTGATAGATAATTATTGTCTAGTACAATAATGTGTATTTTGATTTTTTTTTTTTGAACCATGTATTTCATACTGATAGATTCTTGTATTAAGGGAACTGAATGAGGCATAAACATGTATTTCCTATATGAAGTATATGTTACATGCAATGTGTGGTATGAGATGTTACACAAGATTATCCAAAAAAACTTATATTATGCAACAAGTTCATCCATAAAATATTCGAAATATGAACAAGTTTCATTAAATTAGTGTCCTTTTTTCAATTAAATTAGTGCCCTTTTTCTAATAGAAATTACTTTATATCCTAATAAATTATGCAACAATTTCGTCAATAAAAGTTTTGATATCTGAACACGTTTCATTAAGTTATTGCATCTACCATACCATACAAGTTCATAACCATCAAGGGAACAAGATGACCCAAAAAAATAAAGATTTGAAACAATTTCATCAACAATTGTTGATAAGATCAAACAATAACTGATTTTAAAATTCATTTTTAATCAGTATAGTCGTGAAAATAAATAAAACATATTTATTGTGAAAAAACTAAGTTAAGAAAAAGATTTAACTTCTACCATATTAAACGTTTCCTTTCTTATGCTTTTATAATTAACAAAATTTAATACCTTCCAATATTAATCAAAAAACAATGTAAATGACTATTAAACCCTTAATGATTAAAATTAATTAAAAAAACAGAATTTTCTTATTGGTCGAAATTGGTTTGCATGGTTTTTAAGAATTGAGCGGTTTTTAACGTAACCCGCCTCTATATATATCTATACTATCTTATAAAGCATTTGGCTAAAACTCTTAAAAACTCTTAAAAATTCTTAAAACTCTTAAACTCGTTCATCCCTAAACGATTTCATCCCTATCCGATTTCATCCCATATCTGAATTTGTGTACCTAACTGCAGATAAACACAATCA
>NW_020201326.1:0-6509 GCF_001531365.2 Cynara cardunculus var. scolymus | reverse complement strand
TCATCGTTTTCACAAAATCACATAAAGCCATATTATAACATCGACTGAGATAAAGAATAAAATGAAATATTAAAATCACGATGTATCTCGCTGCATTGCGCGAATACGCTTCTAGTATATATATATATATATATATATATATATATATATATAGGGGTCCATTCAAGGGAGAACTGATTAGTTTGTGGTAATTGTGAGATCTAATCTCAACCACATATCAACGGATAAATTAGAAAATTAGTAATTCTGGTAACTTGAGTTAAAATTATAATCAAAGGGCATTTTAGGTATTTCTAAAAACTCCTCTCTCCTATCTCCTCTCTCTCCTCTCACCTCTTACCTCTCTCCGACCTCGGATCTCCATTCTTCGATGAACATTATTCCGACCGGTACCAAGTAATCATTGTGATACCCATTGTGGTATCACTGTGATACCATTGTGATGTCATATGATACCAACCCAAACATTAAAAACAAAATCAAATCCATAATCTAAATTTAAGGAATACATACCGATCATCTACGTTGTGATACCCAAAATTCATACAAGATGTAATGTGATACCCAATGTAGTACCAATTGGGGTACCACTATGTTACATCTTCGATCGACCACTAAACGACCTCACTGTGATACCCAAGCACATATATGATGCATTGTGATACCATTGAAGTATCACCGAAGGACGGTGGCCGGAGGACGGGGGACGGAGAGAGAAAAGAGGAGAGTTTTAAAATATCAAAAATGCCTTTGCATTAAATTTTTTATTCAAAATTACCAAAATTATAAATTTCCAAATTTATCTATTGATTTGTGGTTGAGATTGGACCTCATGGTTACCACAAACTAATTAGTTCTCATAAGATTAGACCCCTATATATATATATAGACATGGGATCACATGAGACCAAAGATTTTTCATGAAACCCGTAAGACCAATTCTCAACCTTTGGATTAGATCTACAATCTGACAATCTAAACATTCATAAACGTCACGAGACTTCTTAATAATCACAAAGTTGTCACCCTTACAACTTTAGACCATTAAATATTTAGCTTATAAAGTTGATCAATGAACATAAATTGGTCTTACGGGTCTCACGAAAAACCTTTGTTCTCACGTGAATCGAACCCTATATATATATATATATATATATATATATATATATATATATACACACTAGTTGTGTACCCACACAATGCGGCGAGAGCCATGAATTTTAACGATTTTGAAGTTCCACTGGTTTTATATGATAAGATTTAACGATGATATAGGTTACACTTGGTCTTTACATATTAATACAATTTGAATAAATAAGAGTTAATGTTCCAATTACAGACTATCGATGAAAAAAATTGTATGACAATTTAAAATCCAATATATTTAAAATCCAACATTTTAAACGACTCCACAAATGTGTTCGATTTACACCATGAGCAAATAACCAAGAAACTTGAGTTTTAAAATAAACACTCAAAACCAATAAATAAAACTACAAATTTGATAGATCATAAGCCATGAAAAGACCAAAAAAGATGGGTTTTAGAATGAAACTTCAACTGCTTACCCTCTTTCTTGTCCAGAAACTTAGATTAAGGTTGAATTAATACATGTATATATATATTTCAAAACAACCCAAGAACATATTAATTCAAAACATATTATACAGTCAATTTGGACAGCCTAACCCCAAAATATATAGTATATATATATATATAAATAAATAACTATAAAATTATAAATCATAAATATTAAATATATTTTTTCACAGTATATATAATAGATAATAATATAATTAAGTCAAAAACTATTCAATATTGAACTTATTTCGAATGTATTAACGAGACAATTATAATTGTGTAACTTGTTAAAATAAAAATGTATTTTTAAACATATTTAAATTGATATATGATTATCTATGTTAATTTGATAAAAGTTTAAAATGAAACATTTAAAAGTAAAGAACGTAAAATAAATTAATTAACTAATTATAGGGGTATAAAGTGTAAAGTTAAAATTATAATTTTAAAAAAATCGGTTGTGAGAGTGTGAGTGTATGTGAGGGGGTGAGTGTATGTAAGAAAGGAGGGGTGAAAAAGTGACGTAAGAGAAATATAAAGGGTATCTTGGTTATTTAATATTTTAAGACTTTAAAACTTTTGCTAAATTTGTTTAATAAGATAGTATAGATATAAATATATAATATGCATGGAAAGATAATAGGGCAAAATAAGATCAATAACAGATCAAATTATTTCCTATTGAGAAGATGTCACATGATTATTTTATTTCGAAATCGACATATTCATAAAAAGACAATTCAACTTTACAACTCCTCAATGTTAACATAAATAATAAAAAAATTACATGAGAAAACAAAGCATTATAACATCCATAAAGAAAAGAATAAAATATCAATAATAGATTATCCTTTTTTTTAAACCATATAAAATCGTATTATAACATCGATAAAGGAAAAAATAAAACGAAACATTAAAAACGAAATTTATTTCGCTACATTGCACGAGTACCCTTTATATAATACAATTGATCAACATACAGATAGCTCTTCAAAAACAGATGAAGGTTGCAATCAAGTTGCTCAACTTTAAGATCAATTTTCAAATAATGTTAATAGAGTCAAATTTAAAGGTACTGTTTCAACAAACAAACCAAATACTTTTAATTATTATCATAGGCCAACTTTTCCAGATGTTCAATACGAAGATAGAGAATTCTCTATGAGTTGTAGTCAATATGACGGTACATCCATATATGAATGGAATATAGACAGATTAACAGAACATCAAATTTTAAATATGATTCAAGAGATAAATATGGCTGCAAATGCTTATGCAATTAAAGGAAATAATCAAAACAAATAGCTGATTTATTAACCTCTGGATTTACTGGCAATTTAAAGGGCTGGTGGGATCTATATGTTACTAAAGAAGAAAAAACGCATATACTAAATGCCAAATAATCTAGAAGAAAAAACGCATATACTAAATGCCAAAAAATCTGTGATCAAAGAAGAAAATAATCAAACCACTACTACTCAAGAAGATGATATTATTAATACATTAATATACGCTATTATCAAAAATTATATAGGTGATCCAACTTTATTCCAAGAAAAGAATGCTGAAATACTCTCAAATCTAACTTATAGAAAACTTTACTCTCAAATCTAACTTATAGAAAACTTCAAGATTTTAGATGGCATAAAGATATGTTCCTAACTAAAGTTATGTTAAGACCAGACTGCAAAGAAACTTACTGGAAAGAAAGGTTTTTTGCAGGTCTACCAAATCTTTTTGCATAAAAAATAAGAAAAACTTTAAGAGAAAAATATACTAATCAAATCCCTTATAAAGATTTAACTTATGGCGAACTCATTAGTTATGTTAATAAGGAAGGATTATCAATATGTTCAGATTTAAGACTAAAAGCAAAACTAAAAAAAGATAGAATTTCTAGCAAAAATGAATTAGGAGATTTTTGTCAACAATATGGATATTAATCTATTTCAACACCATCTTCATCAAAACATAAAAAATATTCTAAGAAAAGATTTTCAAAACATAAATCTAAAGAAAATTATGAAGAAAAATATAAAGAAAAAAGAGTAAGTAAAAAACCTTATAAAAAATTCAACAAAAAACCTCATAAAACTTATCAAAAAGAATCACGAGTTCTTATAATATGTTATAAATGTCGTAAAACTGGTCAAATAGCAAAAGATTGATATGTTAAGAAAAGAATTAATGAATTAGATATTTCTGATCAATTAAAAGCTCAAATAAGTAGATTAATTCTTAACAATGATAGTTCTGAAGATGAATCAAACATTTCAGACTATAATCATAAAGATCTCAATATTGTTCAAGATTACTCTTAATCTGAAGAATCTGAGTCAAGCTGTGAGCACTTGTAATCAAATAAATGTAATTACAAATGAAGAAAGAGAGATTTTAGAACTCTTAGATAAAATTCAAGATAAAGAAGTCAAAAATCAAATAACGAATGAACTTTTCAATAAACGAAAAGAACCAATAATTTATACTCAACCTTTTAATCTTCAAGAAGTTTATTCAAGATTTACAAAATCAACCATTCCAATAACTATTGAAGATTTACAAGAAGAATTAAAAATTGTTAAGACAGAAATAAAACTAATAAAAGATAGACTATCTAATGTCGAAAAAGACAAAAAACCTATTGAACAAACAGATGATCAAACGATTACTCAAATAAAAAATAAATTAATTAATCCTATAAATCATTCAAAAGGAATAATTTCTCAAAAATGGAATGTTCATATTAATTTTTGTATTAATAACGAATTCAAAGTAACTGTTCTAGCACTAATTGATAGTGGTGCAGACATGAATTGTATTCAAGAAGGAATTAAACCTCTAAAATATTACGAGAAAACAAAAAATCGTTTATCAACTGCAAGTGGTTCATCACTTAATATTCAATATAAAGTATCAAATGTTCATATATGTAACAATGATTATTGTTATAAAACCTCATTAATACTTGTTAAAAATCTAACTTCTACCTTGATACTAGGTACTCCATTTATTACTCAATTATACCCATTTTCAATTAATCAAAATGGTTTAATTACCAAAGTATTAGATAAAAAAATATTTTTCAGGTTTGCTAGTCCAATTGTTCATAATGAGTTAAATAATTTAAATAATAAAACTAATCAAGTAAAATTCTTACATGAGGAAATAAATAGTTTAAGAATTTCTAAAACTTTATCAAGTTCATTTATTCAAAATAAAATAAAAAGAATAAAAGAAAAAATTGAAAATAATGTTTGTTCAAATATTCCAAATGCCTATTGGAACCGAAAACAACATATAGTCAAATTACATTATACCAAAGATTTTAATGAGAAAATTTTTCCTTCTAAATCGAGATCTTTTCATATGTCTTCTGAATTACAAGAACATTGTAAAACAGAAATTCAAGATTTGCTTCAAAAGAAACTTATAAGACCTTTCAAGTCCCCTTGGTCATGCTCGACATTTTATGTTATGAATGCTGCAGAATTAGAAAGAGATTCTCCTCGACTTGTAATCAATTACAAACCTCTAAACAAAGTTTTAGAGTGGATTAGATATCCCATTCCACATAAAAGAGATTTACTCAAAAAGTTGCATGAAGCGGAAATCTTTTCAAAATTCGACATAAAATCTGGATTTTGGCAAATCCAAATTTATGAAAAAGATAAATACAAAACTAGTTTTAAGAAAAACTTCCTAATGATCAAATGCAGAAGATGACTATTCAAGGAGTTCTTGATTATTATTCAATAACTTCTAATACTCCAGCCTCCATTACATCAACATCAAGTCAGAGCAAAGAAGATGAAGAAATTAATCAATTTCTAGCTGCTGATTCAAAAGAAGAACTAAAGACACTTATTCAAGAAATTAAACAAGGAAGCTCTCCATCAAGTAGCTCTCCTTCCAGTTCAAATACCATGTCTCAAGATTCTCAAAGTCTATTCCAAGACAGTCAAGATCCTTATGAAGATTTTTAATCTTCAAAGTGTTGTGTGTGTTTTGGGTTATTGCTTTTGCAAGCAATCCTTTGTATCTTATCAAAATACATCTTATCAAAATACGTGAAATACACTCTTTGGTATTTCCGATAACATCTTGTTCAAAACCATTATCTTATCAAAATAATTGCAGGTTGTTCATTATTAGAAGACTCCAAAAGAAGTTATTTTATTCAAAAAGAAGAGACGTTAAAGTCAAAAGGATTCAATAATCATTCAAAAGAAGACAAGAGACTTTAGAAATAGAAGATTCTATATGTCGATGGCCCTTCAATCAATTTCAAATTCAATAATTACTCAAGACGAAAGAAACGTGCCAGTTTCAAATCCAATAATTGCTCAAGATGAAAGATAAGTGCCGGTCATTTTATTCAAGCATCCGCCTATAAAAGGATACACAAGTTCTCATTCAAGACTGTCACACCCCGCTAAAGCGAAAACACGGGATGCTAACAGACAAGCGAGTCTTGGCAACAGTTTAAGAGAAACACATTTTACAAAGATTCACAATAAACAGTTCATCGACTTAACAGGATTCCAAGGTTACAAAAGTATTTTCAAATACAATAAAAACTGTCTTAATCGATGTGATCCAAGTAATGCTCCCAGAGTCCACATAACTTACTTAGTACCTGAAAAGCATGACATAAAACAGAGTCAACTACAAAGAGTTGGTAAGTTTCACGGGTTTTCACATGCATAAAGACTGTAGATGCATAAACCAAGTAATAGCAAGCATATGTGGTTTCATTGCACTCAATAAATGTAAATCTTAAACGATGAAATACTTGAGATGCTACTGAGCCTTACCTGACCAACTTGCCCCATAATTATTCGAACAACCAGAAGTAGCCCGTTCACTACTTAGGTCCCACGGTTCGATAAAGCACTAATTCAGCGGTGGTCCAAATTCCACATGATTAG
>NW_020201325.1:64035-70207 GCF_001531365.2 Cynara cardunculus var. scolymus | reverse complement strand
AACATTGATCTCGTGGCTTACACAGATTCAGACTATGGTGGTTGTCAAATTGAGAGAAAGAGCACCTCTGGAAGCTGTCAATTTCTTGGAGGAAAGCTGGTTAGTTGGTCTTCAAAGAAGCATAATTGTGTATCAACTTCCACGGCAGAGGCTGAATATGTAGCCACTGCAAGTTGTTTCTCACAAGCTCTGTGGATGCAGACTCAACTACGAGATTATGGCTATTCTGTGGACAAGATCCCCATCCTCTGTGATTCAAACAGCGCAATCGCAATATCAGCCAATCCTGTGTAACATTCAAAAACAAAGCATATCGATATACGGTATCACTTCTTAAAACATCATGTAGAAGAAGGTAATGTTGAACTATACTTTGTAAAATCTGAATTCCAATTGGCTGATCTCTTTACAAAAGCCCTTGATGAGAARAGGTTTAATTTTCTTGTTGAGAAAATAGGAATGGCATGTCCAGAGTTCTAGATGTTGAGTGTCTTATTATTTATTTAATTTTTGTATATAGTTTTGCTTCCTGATTAACCTTCACTTGTTTTCATAATTAATAGGTTTATCTTGTAGAGACTTGCAAGGATTGAGGGGGAGTATATGCTTGAAAAAGAATAAAACCTATTGAAGAAGAAAAATGTCTTTCATCACAGATCCTCTGTGATAACTCTCAGAGGCTCTTTGAATGGATTCTCTGTCGATACTTCTTCTTAGAATTTTAAATGTTTTTGTTTTGAGGGGGAGCCATGGAAGATGGCTCATAAGGGGAGTTTTGAATCTGAAAATCAAAACCTCAGAAGGTGCCAAAACTTTTGAAGTATCTTGATCTCAGAGGTCAACTCATTAGAACCTCTAGCGCTACTATAAGAGGCTCTGTGGGTCTGAACTGAGCAAGTACTCATCTCTCTGAGGATTTTCAAACCGTTTAGGTAAATAAAGGTGTAACATGTTAGAAGGCCCCGCACAGGCTCTGTTACCCTTAGGCCTCTGACAGAACTGTCTTCTATAGTTTTGTATTATTCATATGGTGCGAGTGGTTCTGTGGATAAGGATTAAAACAGATCACGTGCGTGTCTGAAACGGGGGCGCACGTCATCAATCATGCGTCTTCCCAACACCGCATGTCATATTTTTGATTCGTCCCTACCAAAAGCCACTCATCACGATTTTTCACCTAATAAACGGTTCGCTTTCAAATTCCTCACTATAAATACTCTCCCCCCAACATAAACCCCTTCCCTTCTCTAAAATCTCCAACCTGCAAAATTTCAAGCTTTCCAAAACCTGCAACAATGTCTTCAAGTTCATCCGCCTCCGCTCAATCTGAACACAACCCTAGCGACAACGAAGTAAATCAATCACAGGCACTCACTTCTCATGCCCTTTCGTTCTTCCAATATCGATATGCGAGAGTGGTACTTGTAAAGAAACCCAACAACTACTTTTTCACTCCCTCACCAACTGGCTTCCCTTAATTCACATATCCTTTTATCAAAATCCTTCGCAATCACCCTATATATTATGCTCTCACAGCAACTAAACCTACCCCAGAAACCTATATTACCCAATTTTTGCTTAGTTCCTATATTACTACCCTGGAGAATTCTGGATTAAGCATAGTAGGTTATGCATCACACCGTACTGTCAAATCCCTTGTTCCAATGGAAATAAACGTAAATACCCTACGCACAGCCATGCATCTACCTTTCTTGGAAGATCTCAATTTGGATACTTTCGCTCCATATCCTACAGACGCCAAATTGATCGAATTCCTTGAATTTCACTCCTACACAACAAAGACAAAAATCATAAAAAGGACTGA
Organism: Cynara cardunculus var. scolymus; assembly: GCF_001531365.2. Lineage (NCBI taxonomy): Eukaryota > Viridiplantae > Streptophyta > Magnoliopsida > Asterales > Asteraceae > Cynara > Cynara cardunculus. The sequence continues at coordinate 68,382 of NW_020201325.1, read as the reverse complement.
ATTCAAAGGAAGGGCCTTCCCCCAATGTGGAACACTCTGTTCTCCATAATTAATTGCTGTCCAACAGGGAAGGTCGACAGCCATGACCAAGCTTCACATGCCATGCTTTCCATTGTATACGAAATCTTCTTCAATTGGCCCCTTGATTACGCGCAACTTATCTTCGATGACATGGTGGGCTTAATCAAAAAGAAATGTGCTACTCAAAGGGGTGAGAAGTCAAAGGTGATGGCACAAAAGAAAGCCAAAGAGGACCTCAATCATCCAAACTTAATCCTACAGAGGTTCTTTGGCTTGGTCTTTGGAGATATGATAGCAGAGAAGCTGCCCTCTGCAGAGCCAAACACACGATTGTATCCAATAAAGGAGTTCCACCCCACAGAGCATGAGCTAGGGTACAGAAGCCCAAGGCCACTATCAAAAGCCATGCTCAAATACCTTAGCAGAGGAGATAGGAAAGCATATAGACGTGGATGCAGGTGGCCAGAGCCGGTCCCTGAAACCCCTCCATGCATAGGTATCCCCATAGGAGAGAGAGTGCAAAAACTGAGGGTTGAAGGAAGAAGGGAGGAGCCTGCAGAGGCTAGGGAGATGAGTGAGGAAAGACCAAAGATAGTTAGTCCCTCACAAAAGCAAAAGAAGACAAAGAAGACTCAGAAGGATGTCGACTTTTCTGAGAAAAGGAAAGGGAAGAAGAGACCCATAGAAGAAGAGGGTCCAAGCAGTCCTCTGCCAAAACCGAAAAAGAAGAAATCGAAGAAGGCCTAACCCGCAGAGGTTGAGGTCACAGAGGCTGCAATCCAAGAAAGCCCAGCAGAGGCTGCTCCTAAGCGCAGAAGGTTGCGCAAGACTGTTCAAGTAGAGTCCCCAACAGAGCAAATTCATGATGTAATGTTCGACCTCCAACAAGGGTTTAAAGCACCCACAGAGGTGGCAGATTTGGGGACAGAAGTCGTTTTAGACGACGAAGAAGAAGAATTGGAGTTATATGAGGGCGAAAAAGATGCCGAAGGCACACACCCAAGCCCCCCTCCTAGTGCAACCCACATTTCTAGGGACCCTGTTCTAGAGGGAACCCCTAATGAAAATGTGGGTCACGGTTCCAGCATCTTCCTAAATCGAAACGTGGCGCTGGCTGCTATGCTATAAGGGAAATAAGGTTGCACCTTCACCAAAGCAATCGCTTTTGGTGTAGTGGGTAAGCGCTTGATCCTAACAATTGGTATCAGAGCAGGTCACGGGTTCGAATCCTATGGTGTGCATAATATGCAAAGAGTGCATAATTATGAGAAAGGCATGCTCCGCGGCCAATGACTTCTAACGAAGCTCTTATTAGTACCGGCATATGCCGGGGGGGATTGTTGGTCATGGTTCCAGCATACAGCTTTCACTTTTAAAATCCCCATAATGAAATCCCATTGCACTCAGTCGTAGGCTTTATTCAAATMCATTTTTATGGCACACCGGGGTTTCCCTTTTTTCCTGTGATAGTATCTAAGGATACAGAGTTCCTGAGCCAAAAGGGCATTGTAATCTTCCTCCCTTCAACAAAAGCAGACTGGGTGGGGTAATGCTCTTTTAGAAGCTTKCCTGAAGCAAAGAAAGACTAAAGACTTTATTCTATTGCATCTTGACTCAAATGTGGCGCTGGCTGCTAAGCTATAAGGGAAATAAGGTTGCGCCTTCACCAAGGCAATTGCTTTTGGTGTAGTGGGTAAGCGCTTGATCCTAACAGAAAAAAGCGTGCACACACTGAGCCCTAAACCAGCAAACCTGGCAGAGGACATTGTTTCGTCCTCTGTCCAATGCACAGTCCGGGAACCTCAATCTACTCCAACATCCTCTCAAAAGGATGCTGGTTTTACAATAAGAGTCCATTCGCCCAAGGACTCGTCACAACCCAGAGAGGCATTCGTTGCCCCTCCACACTTGAGTGAACAACCAAGTTATGCTTCAGAGGCATACGAGAGATTCACAAAGACTGCGGGTCTAGAACGCCCAAAGTCTCCACTCGATCCCTCTGCCGAGTTAGGCTCTGAACCTACTAGGCACGACATCGACAGAACACTGGTAGGCTCTCCAATTGGAGATGTTCAAGGATCCGTTGGAAGTCCCCGAGATGACACCGTAAAATCAGTCACTGAGGGTGCCTTACACTCCACGGCTACTAGGTCACCATGTGTTGGTGATCTAGGTTCCCTGAGTACTTATGTGACGAAGGAGGAGTTACAAACCTTTGCCACATAGGTATTCAAGAGGATGGATGAGTTAAAAAGATTGTTCTCCTCCGCACCGGCATCAGAGGCTCTTACACCTCCAACAAAGGCTCTGAAGGAGTTGACTTCCACAACTTTTGAGCTCAAGGCGACTTTATCAACCTTTCAGAGCTCTGTCCTCAAGAAAGATGATCTCACTGAAGCATTCAGTGCACTGTCTCTCAACCCCTCTTCAATCTAAAAGCTCAAAACAGAATTAACAGAGGTTGCTGCCCAATACACTGCAGACATAGTTTCCACCGGCTACACGGACTACTCTGCCTTCAAGAATGAGATCAAACAGATGTTCTCCTCTGCGGTCACTTATGGCATCGAGTCTTCATCCTCCAGGGCTAACATTAACCATCTAGCCACTCGCAGATAGCTAGACGCAATGGTTGAAGCTCTTGGAGAGACCGTGCGAAAATACAACGACCATGTTCTCAAGGAAGCCCGAGTAACTAACGAATCAATCAGAGACTGCACGGAGCAAATTGTCAAAGTAGGTGACTCATTCTGTAATGAGATCTATCGTTGCATCTCTAAAATGAAATGGGCCATAGAGATGGACATCAACAATGCCTCTGTGAATGCTGAGATGGTCATTGAAAAGATGGAGAAGGCGGCTTCCAACATTCTAAGGCGATTGAAGAAGGCTCCCCTCACTACTTGCAAGACAGAGACCACCCAAATCCATGATGATCGGGAAGGTGATGACCCTGATCGTCATGAGGGGGAGAAAAAGACAGAACCAAAGAAGACAACCTCTGCCAAACCACTAAAAATAGTGAACTCTGCTGCTGCCCTATTCTCAAAAGACAAATCTCCATAGCCTAAGGGGAAAGGCAAGGGTAAAGCAGTAGATGAGTCACCACAGAAGGAGTCAAGCTCTGACACAGTGGAGGAGATCAATGAAGAAGAATATGATGACCCTGATCTTGTTCGAGCACTAAAGGCTTCTTTGGTAGAGGCACAAGCAAAAAAGGGCAGAGCCCCCATCCCTAGAGTCGGAGAAGGCTCTTCTTCCAAACTTGCAAAAATACCAGAAGAAACATCCACGGGTACGTTTGACGCTCTTGTAGGAACTGTCAAGCCAATCCTACCAGAGAGGTCTACCTAGAGGCCTATACTCGAAGAAGAATCCAGAACGCCAGAGTCTGCCACGGTGGGGAGGGTATCTGAGATTCTTGAATCCATGAACAAGATTCCTACACAAAGGGTGCGCACAGAGCCCGTAACCACTGTTGAGGAGATTCTGCGGTGGCGTTACTCATCCTCAGATACAGAGCCCCCTTATGACCCAGAGCTTACAGGAATGCCCTCTACCATTGCAAAGTTCCACTTCTCAAAACTCACAAGGCTACTAGAGCAGGTCTTCTCAGAGCATGTGATCACTTCACTCGAAACCATTTCTCTGCGTACTATGCTAAAGGAGACCGTGCTATACACTCAGTACATGGTAAAAAGGGATGATGGCAACATATATACTTTCACAGATGCTGACCTCCACAACCTTTGCATATTTGACCTAATATTCTTACACAATATATTGAACAAATACATGGAGAGGAGGTCAACATATTCGATTTCTCTTAGAAGGTTGATTGAGGTAATGTGCGCTCAAGTCAAATTCTACAGCCAGAAAGATTTCGACATCGCTATGAGATTGGCCCAGCTAGATCTAAAAATTTCTCCTCCAAAGAACAGACCAAGTTGGCTGCTTAGATTTCATCCCAACACCATTGTCCACAATCCCATCTTTGGGTTTGTGTTCCTGGACAAGGATGAGATTCTAAGGTTCTTCGATCCAAAAGAGATGCACAAATATTCCACAGAGTCACTCAAGTGGGTGTTCAACTTAGTGGTGACAAAGGTGTAGAGAGGGCATATAAGGGTGGATGAAGTGACCAACCTTCTGGAAACGATCAAGGTTCAAGTCTCTTTCAGAGAATGGATATTTAAAGTCTACAAAACCATCAAGTCTGATCTCCAATTTGCTGTAGATGATTATCCAGACTCTGCTGTGGATTAAACTCTTGTAATAGTGTAGGCTTTTACAATCTTTTAATTCGTTCATTAATGTAATTCTTTT
>NW_020201325.1:60470-63720 GCF_001531365.2 Cynara cardunculus var. scolymus | reverse complement strand
AGAGCCTCTGAGATGGCTCACAGAGGGTCTGCGGATTTCGTCTTCTGTGAAGATTATGTTCCAACTGTTTTTCAATGGTTATTAGCTGCATGTGCTTCTCATGTGACTAGGACTTAATCGACTTTATTTGGACGGCTCAGATGAAGACACGCGTCAACATCTGGTCTCTAAGGTCGTTAGGAATTAGTATAAATAGCGGCTAAGGCATTTGTATTTGTGGTGCATCCTGAATTGTAATCGTCTAATTTTTCAATTGAATCAATTGAAAAACCATTGAAGCAATTCTCCTGTGTTCATCTTCTTCCTCATCTTGACTGTGTGTTCTTGATTTATTTACTCTGTTCTGTTCTTATTATTGTTTCCGTTGTACTTTAATCGTCTTAGAGTTCATTCAGAGTATTAGATCAATATCAAAGTTGAATTTAAGATGCAACAACTACGGATCGAGCAATATGACGAACCACCTTCCTCCGACGACAACCTCAGGTTCATAAAGATGCTAGGGTACAATCGTGAACTGTGAAATGTATCAGACTTGAAAAGACAATTCCTCCCGCCAATGTGGAATTTGTTCTTTTCCATCCTCAACTGATCCCTCACCTGCAAGCTCGGTTCTCTCGACCAAGGAAATCTCAACATAATGACAATTATGTATGGGCTTTTTCTTCAACCTCAATCTCGACTACGCCTTCCACATCTACAACGAGATTCAGGCGGCCGTGATCAAAAAGTGCAAACTTCAAGCCGCAGGAAAGCCACTATTTGCAATCCTCTTTCCCCTCTTCCTTGCTCTCTTAATTGGGGACGTGATGGTGCAACACGGACTACCTGCTGTGGAGCCTTTCACCCCAATCTACGAGATGCAAGGACACCGCCCAACCCTTTCGAATGAAGGATACAACATCAACCGACCGCTGTCCTCGGCTACGCTCACTGTCATACCATCGACAAGTGAGATATGCAAGACCTATGAACGCTCCATGCTGTCTCAAGAACCGAGGGCAGTTACCCCGGAGTACTTAGAGCCATCCCCCCTCTAAGCGAGGGAGCACAAGCATCCTCTTCATCGGATGATGAAGATGATGATGATGATGATGCTCGTGCTTCCCCCGGCCTTACTCAAAACATTCTTCAACCTACTATCCAAAGGGCACCCACATCTACTACCCTTGGCGATCTAAGCCAAAGGGGTATCGAAACAGGACGACCCAGTCCAATCCAAACCCAGCTAGCCATCCAGAGGCCATTCTTCGGGTCTCTAGAGATGAACAAACTGAGAAACTCATTTACCATCACCCCTCTCTCAACAGAGAGGTGATGAAGAGACAAGAGCCCCTTCGCCTCAGGGCTCACCTCAACCCATCACACACAGAGAAGCATTCGTTGCTTCTGATGTTGAACCCAAAGATCATTCAGACCGATCTTAAATTCGTGCACCACTCCCCTCGGTATTTGATCTACCGAAGGGGACACACATHYGMTTCAYTTACTCAGCCTCTGAAGCTGAGGAAGAGGAAGAGGATGTTCAAACATCACGAGATAGTTCTTCTCTCGAAGGCTATCAAGGACATGATGGAAGTCCTTCAAGGCCTACCTTCGCACAAGGCCAATAAGGCGCCTCAGGAACAGAGGCCCAACCTGCAGCATCTGTTGCTGCAGGGGTTACCCCATTAGTAGATCTGGTCACAAAGGCTGAGTTCCAAGCCTATGTTGATACAGTGACGCGGTCCTTGGATGACCTTAAACTCATCATACAAAGGATTGTGGAAAACCAACCCTCACCCGATACCCCAAACCTCCACCAATCCCTTGCCATCCTCCAACATCATCTCACTCAAATTGAAACACAAACCCAGGCCAACACTACCCGCCTACAGATGCTTCAACAGACAGTTACCCAACACCACAACACCTCATCCTTTCTAGCCACCCAAAGAAACTGATGGGATCGATTAACTCAGTTTTGGATATTAATCGCTTACTCTGGATGATCTATTTGACAGTATTAGTGCAGCGGAAGCAATAAGAACAAGCAGAGTAAAAATCAATGAAGAACACAGTTGATGAATGAAGAACACTAGAGAGAAGCTTCAAATGATTTTCAATTGATTGAAAATGTTTACAATACAATATGGAAGCACACTGAATTACAAAGGCCTAAGCTGCTATTTATACTCGTTCCTAAAGGCTTTTCTTACAAGACCTAGACGTACAAATCAATCTAAGTCGTTCAAATAAAGCAGATTACAAACAGTCATGTGATAAGCACGAGCAGCTAACTAACCTAAGTAAAACAGTAAASAAGTTCTTCACAGAAGATAAAGCTGCAGACCCTCTGTGACCATTCCAGAGGCTCTGTTGGATGTGACTTGAGAGTACTTGATTCCAGAGGATCATCTTCCAGAACCTCTGTGATAGACAACAGAGGTTCTGTCATCTTTGACTTGTATGCTTTGATTACAGAGGACCGGTTTCCAGAACCTCCGTGGTAGACAACAGAGGTTCTGTCACACTTCACTTGTTCGATAGAACACCTTCTGTTGTTGGTCCTCTGTGGTCTTCTATGGTTGAACATCTTCTGTCAACACTTGCAGTATTTACTTTTTCCATACTTTTACATTAAGTGAAATGAGAGCTAACAATCTCCCCTAAGTAAGAAAAAGTAAAATTGAAAATTTAAAAGCAAGAAATGACTAAATTGAAAGAAATTACAAGAGGAGATAAAAGTTCATCCTCTAAAAAGAATTACATAATGAAATTACAAAACTGAATCACAAAATTGTGAAACATAGGCCTAAAACTGGTACAGAAGGTTTATCAAATGACATATTCTAGAAAATCGTCTACTGCGTATAGCATATCAGACTTGATTGTTCTGTAGACGTTGAAGATCCATTCTCTGAAGTTGATTTGCATTTTGATCGCCTCCAAGATGCGAGACACTTMGCTCATCCTTAGATGTCCTTTGTCCACTTCTAACGCTGCCCTTCTGAAAATTCATTCTAGCGTCTCTGTTGAGTACTTCTGTGATTCTGTTGGATCATAGAACCTTAGGATTTCATCCTTATCCAAATACCGAAACCCAAAAGTAGGGTTGTGAATAATGGAGTTTGGATGATACCTCAGTATCCAACCAGGCCTGCTATAAAAAGGCGAGATCTTTAAATCTTTTTGGACTAACCTGACCGCTAGCTCGAAGTCCTTCTAGCTGTAATATCTTACTTGAGCGTGCATGACCACAAGCAGCCTT
>NW_020201325.1:57056-57904 GCF_001531365.2 Cynara cardunculus var. scolymus | reverse complement strand
TACGAGCCACGTCCTGAAGCTAACTGGAGCGACGAGGACAAGATAATCATCAAATTACGGAACAAATGTAAACGTTTGTTAATCATGGCCATTCCTAATGACATCTTCAAATGTATCGATCACTGTCAACTGTCCATGGATATATGGGCAGAACTGGAGAAATTAATCGAAGGTGGAAGGAAAAGGCTAAAGAACAATCGTTCTATTTGCATCGATGAATACTACAGCTTCAAGGCCAAAGAGGGTGAGTCTCTTACGRATACATACGCTAGACTAAACACGTTGATTAGCAACTGTAAAAGGTATGGTATCCCTAGAACAACAGAGGAGAACAACTCACTGTTCTTGAAGAGCCTTGGGGATGAATGGTCGACTATTACAATGTCCATGAAGGCCATCCTAGATCTCGAGACATGGACGWTAGCARACYTGTTTGGATCTCTCAAGAGTCAAGAGTCCCAAGTTATGCAAATGAAGAGAAATCTAGGTGGCCCTCTGGTTCTAGTTGTAGAGGACGGATGCTCCGGCAAGGGAAATGAGGGGAAGGAGAAGAAGAAGGAGAAGAAGAAGAAGAAAATGGTGCTGCTTGCAGACAGCGACAACAACTCTAAAGAATAAGAGATCTCCATGAAGGAGATAATGAAGACTCTTGCATTGATCACAAGAGAATACAGAAAGGGTGGAGACAGGAAGGAGTACAGAAGCGTCATTCGCAGAAGCTTCACAAAAGGAGAGAGATCTGAGACGAAAGAGAAGGAGCAGAAGCCCTTTCAGAGGGATGAAGAACAGAGGGAGGAAGAGCCCAAGGATGGCTGCTTCAAATGTGGCAAACCTGGCCACTATGCTGC
>NW_020201325.1:47630-53536 GCF_001531365.2 Cynara cardunculus var. scolymus | reverse complement strand
TACATGTTTATGCGCTAGATATCAGGCTAACCCAAAAGAATCTCATCTTTGTGCAGTGAAGAGGATCCTGCGCTATTTGAAAAAGACACCCACACTTGGACTTTGGTACCCTCTGCATTCAAACTTCGATCTAGTGGCATACACGGATTCAGACTATGGAGGATGCCAGATTGACAGAAAGAGCACCTCTCGGAGTTGCCAGTTCCTAGGAGGAAAATTGGTGAGTTGATCGTCTAAGAAACCGAATTGTGTTTCAACTTCCACCGCAGAAGCTGAATATATGGCTGCTGCGAGTTGTTGTTCACAAGCTCTGTGGATGCAGACCCAACTTCGTGACTACGACTACTCTGTCAAGAGGATCCCCATCCTCTGCGATTCAAAGAGTGCGATTGCAATATCAGCCAATCCTGTTCAACACTCCATGACAAAACACATCGACATATGGTACCATTTTCTTAAACTTCAAGTTGAGGAAGGTAACGTCGAGTTGTATTTTGTCAAATCTGAATTTCAATTGGCTGACCTCTTTACAAAAGCCCTAGACGAGAAAAGGTTTAATTTCCTTTTGGAGAAAATAGGAATGTCATGTCCAGAGTCTTAGGTAGTGGTGGTCTTAATTCYCTATTCTTTATGTATATAGTTTTCTCTTCAAAATTTAATTTTTTGTAAATATTTAAATTTCCTGAATAATCTTTCGCTTGATTCTTTAGTCGACAGGTTTAATCACGCAAAGGCTTGCATGGTTCAAGGGGGAGTTTGTGTTTAAAAAAAACAAAACCTCTAGAAGAATAAAATGTTTTAGTTCACAAAACTCTTTTCACAGAACCTCTGTGACTGTTTACAGAGGCTCTTTGAACGGATCTTTAGTGGCGCTTCTTCTTAAGGATTTTAAAATGGTTTTTATTCAAGAAGGAGCCAAGGAAGCTGGCTCAGAGGGGGAGTTTTTTCAAAACATAAAACCACAGAAGGTGCAAAATCGTTTAAAGTATCTTGTTCTCAGAGGTTATCTCATCAGAACCTCTTGTGCTTCTAACAGAGGCTCTGTGAGTTGAGCTGAGCAAATACTGATCTCTCAATGGATTTTTTTAAAACTGTTTAGGTATAAAGGTGTAACACTTATAAGAAGACCCATCACATATCACAGAGGCTCTGTAACCCTTAGGCCTCTGACAGAACTCTCAATAGTTCTTGTCTATTGATATGGTGCGCGTGGTTCTATGGATAAGGGTAAGAACTCACAYGCGCGTGTCAGAAAACGGGAGCGCACGTCATCAATCGTGCGTCTTCCCAATACGGCGTGTCATAACTTTTTTGAACCGTTTCACCCAAAACCACTCATTACACGACTTTTCGTACTGTGGACGGTTCAATTTTTGAAATCCTTACCTATAAATACCCTTCTTCCCCCCCAAATTAAACCTTACGCTCTCATAACTCTCATACGAACCTGCAACCTGCAAACCTGCAAATCTCAAGATTCCTGCAACAATGTCTTCTTCCAGTGCATCCGCTCAATCCGCAAACGTCTCCAGCGAAAATGAGGTAACTCAGGCTCAAGCCATAACCTCTCATGCCCTTTCTTTCGTCCAGAACAAATATGAAAAGATCGTTCTGGTTAAAGAACCCAATAACTATTACTTCGTCCCCTCTGGTTTCCTTGAAAATACCTTTACCTTAATGGAAATCTTAAGAAACCATCCACTGTTCTATGCTTTGACTGCCACTCGACTCACACCTGAAACGTACATTACCCAATTTCTTTTGAGTGCTTACCTAACAACCCTGGATAACACCGGGCTAACCATTGTTGGTTACGCCTCTTATCCTGTGAACAAATCACTCGTGCCTTTGGAACTTAATATCGAATCTCTACGTACTGCTCTCCATTTACCCACTCTCCAAGAACTAAACCTAAATGCCTTTGCCGCCACTCCAACAGACGAGGAATTAATCAAATTCATGGAATTTCATTCCTATGGAACACCCATTACAAAGAGGACACAGTTTAGGCGAAAGGGCCTACCGCCTGTGTAGAACACACTCTTCTCAATCATCAATTGCTGCCTCACGGGAAAGGTAGGTAGCCACTATCAAACTTCCCATGCCATGCTGTCCATTCTCTATGGAATCTACTTCAATCTCCCTCTGGACTACGCCCAACTAATCTTCGAGGACATGATTAGGCTCATCAAGAAAAAATGCGCCAGTCAGAGAGGAGAGAAGACGAAGGTTCAGGCCCAGAAGAAGGCCAAGGAGGACATGAACCAGCCGAACTTGATCCTTCAACGATTCCTTGGTCTTGCTTTTGGAGACCTTCTAGCAGAAAAATTGCCTTCTGTGGAGCCAAATGCAAAGCTATACCCCTTTAAGGAGTTCAAACCAACAGAGCATGAGCATGGCTACAGAAGCCCAAGACCATTGTCAAAGGCCATGATCAGGTATTTGAGCCACCAGAATAGAAAAACCTATAGACGTTGAAATTGAAAAAATGAGAGTAGAGGGACGACAGGAGGAGCCAGTAGTGGCTGGTGAGGTGAGTGAGTATCCCACTAGAATCCCATCACCTCCACGCAAGAAGACCAAGACACAGAAGGGTACTGACTCTTCTATGAAGAAGTCGAAGGCAAAAAAGAGGCCCACAGAAGAAGAGGGCCCAACTGTACCTCTGCCTACGCCAAAGAAAAGAAAAACGAAAAAGGTTGAACCAACAGAGCCTGTGATCACAGAACCTGTGGTCACAGAGGCAATCGCAGCAGAAACCCCCGCAGAGGCTACGGAAGCTCCCAAGCGCAGAAGGTTGCGCAAGAAAGTCCAAGATGTTTCCCCAACAGAACAAATTCATGATGTTCTTTCGAATATCCAGAAGGAGTTCAGAGCACCAATAGATCCATCTCAGTTGGGGACAGAGGTCATCATAGATGACGAAGAATAAGAAGAGGTAGAAGAATTAGGCGATGGAGAAAAAGATGCCCGTGGCACACATCCAAGCCAAACTCCCAGTGCAACCCATGATTCTAGAGGCCCTGTTCTAGAGGGACCCTCTATTGAAACAGGCTCGCACAAGCCGATCCCAAGCCAGCCTACCGCCGCATAAGACACTCTTTCGTCCTCTGTGGATCACACATCTGGGAAGCCACAACATCCTCCCTCACCGTCTCAAAAGCGTAAAGGTTTTAAAATAAGAGTCCAATCGCCCAAGGACTCGACAGTACACCAAGAGACATTTGTTGTCTTTTCACAGAGTGATCAACAAGAATGTGCTTCAGAGGCACAGGTGAGGTTCATAGAGGCTGAGGGTGTAGAACACCTTCTGTCTCCACTAGATCAAAATGTTCGGTTAGGCTCTGAAACTACCGGACACGAGATATACAGAACTCCATTAGGCTCTCCTCAAGAAGATGTTCGAGGATATGGTGGAAGTCCCTGAGCAGGCTACGCTATGCCAGCCGCTGAGGGCGCCTCATGCTCCGAGGCAGAAGGATCCCCATGTGTTGGTGGTCCGAGTTCCCAGAGCGACTATGTGACAAAGGGGGAGCTTAAAGCCCTTGCAACAGAGTTGCTCACCAAGATGGACGAGTTGAAAAGCTTGTTCATCTCGCAGTCACAACCTTAGGATCTTACACCGCTTACAGAGGCTCTGAAGGAGGTATCTGCCACCAATAYAGAATTGAAGAATACATTGGCAACCCTTCAGAGCTCTGTCATCAAGAAGGACGATTTGACAGAGGCCTTTCAAGCAATGTCCCTCAACCCCTCCTCCATCAAAACGCTTAAGGACGAGCTAACAGAATTGGCAGCCAAGTTTGCAGCTGATTTCGTCTCTGCAGGCTACACAGACTACTCATCATTCAGAGACGAAATCAAGCAAATGTTCTCCTCTGCCGTCACATATGGAATCGACTCGTCAACCTAGAGGGCAAACATCAACCACTTGGCAACTCGCAGAGAACTGGACGCTATGGTGGATGCCCTAGGGGATTCTGTGACCGGCCATCTTGGAGCTCCTAAAATGGAGATCCTCACTTCCAATGACTTAATCAGAGACTGCACGTTCAAGCTTGTCAAAGAAGGTGAACTCCTTCGTGCAGAAGTCCTAAGCACCGTCTCTAAACTCAAATGGGCAACAGAACTTGATGTAGTGAATGCCTCTGCGGGTTCCAAGAAGGTGATAGAGATGATGTACAAAGCAGCCACCAGAATCCTGCATCATTTGAGGAGGGCTCCCCTAACTTCATGCAAGGCTGATGCCATCCAGAGCCATGACGATCACAAGCGTGATGGTGATCGTCTCGAGGGGGACAAAAAGGAGGAAAAGAAAAAGGCTAAGGCCCCACAAAAAAGGAAACCTGCCGCCAGAACACCTGCCAAGGGTGTAAAGATTGGAGAGCCTACAGCTACTGATAAAGGAAAGAAAAATGCTGCAGAGCCTTCAGGCAAGGGAAAGGCCGTAGCTGTAGAGTCGTCAAAGAAGGGTTCATCTTCGAGCTCAGAATCCTCTGCACCAATCAATGAAGAAAAATATGCTCATGAACCCGAACTCCTCAGAGTCTTAAAGGAATCCAAGGCAGAGGCTCAGGCTAAGAGGGGCAGAGCGCCTATGCATGTCAGAGAAGGTGAGGCCACATCTTCTACTTTCCCACATGTCCAAATCACATAAGTCTAACAAACAACGTCCACGGGTACGTTCGATGCTCTGCAAGGAACCGTTAAGCCCATCCTTGCAGAGGGATCAACCCAGAGGCCTATCCTGGAGGAAGAAGAAGAAAAGAAGATGCCAGAGTCTACACAAGGGGGACGAGTCTCTGAAATACTTGATTCTATGAGCAAGATTCCAACGATGAATGTTCGCACAGAGCCCGTTACTACCCAGAGGAAATTCTCATATGGAGATACTCTGTGACAGACACAGAGCCACCCTACGACCCAGAGCTCACTGGGATTCCCTCTGCCGCAGCCAAATTCCAATTATCCAGACTTACAAGGCCTCGTGAGCAGGTCTTCTCGCGCCACATGATCAAATATTTGGTGTCAATTTCTCCAAGAACTTCATTGAAGAAGGCTGTGCTCTACTCTCAATACGTTGTAAGGAGAGAAGACGGGAACATCTATACATTCTCTGACGCTGATCTGCATAATCTCTGTGTGTATGATCTCATTTATATGCATAAAATCCTTAACATCTACATGGGGAGGAGGTCAACATACCAAGTTTTCCTCAGAAGGCTGATTGAAATTATGCGCACGCTAGTGATGTACTACAGCCAGAAGGATTTTGAGTTGGCCATGCGACTAGCACAGAAGAATCTGAAGATCACTCCTCCTTACAGYAGGCCARGTTGGGTGTCTAAGTACTATCCAAACACCATTTTGCACAATCCCATTTATGGGTTTGTGTATTTGGACAAGGATGAGATACTTAGATTCTTTGACCCAACAGAAGCGCACAAGTATTCAACGGAGACATTGGACTGGATATTCAAGTGTATCATGGCAGAGGTCGATAAAAGACACTACAGGGTTGGTGAAGTGTCATATCTCTTGGACGCAATCAGAGTACAAATCAACTTCAGAGAGTTCATCTTCAACGTCTATAGAACTATAAAGTCAGATTTTGTTTACGCGGTAGACGATTTCCCAGAGTCTCAAGTCTGATTCTCTTCTGTCCCAGGATCGAGCCTATGTTTCAAATTTTTGTGTTTCAAGTTTTGTAATTCTTTACATTTGTTATTTTTTACATTGTAATTCTTTACATTGTAATTCTTTACTTTGTAATTCTTTTCATCTTAATTCTTTCAGAGAATGATGTTTAATCACCTCTTGTAATTTCAATTCAATTAAGTCATACACTTGCACCCAAAGTTCATAGTTTACTTTTTCATACTTAGGGGGAGATTGTTAGCTCTCAG
>NW_020201325.1:45286-47000 GCF_001531365.2 Cynara cardunculus var. scolymus | reverse complement strand
TCTTCATCGTGTTCTTATCGATTTCTACTTGTTTGATTTATTATCTTTTCCGCTGCACTATATCTGTCAAACCAATCATTCAAGTAAGTAATCTTTAACAAGAAATAGAGTTATTCGGTCCTAACAGGAAAACATCTGCTTGAGAGAGGAGTAATTCGTGTAGCCCGCAGAGATGAAGTCGGCAGAGAATTGGGCAGCCATCTCTGAAAGTTCTGTCTTCAATGTCTGGATGGAGGAGGGGTTGAGGCATAGAGATTTGAACACCTCTGTGAGATCCTCCTTCTATAGGACAGAGCTCTGAAGATTTGAGAGATTAGACTTGAGTTCTGCTGTGGTTGAGCTCAACTCCTTCAGAGCCTCTGTAATCGGTGAAAGGTCTTCTGCTATCGATCGGGAGATAAACAAGCTTTTCAACTCGTCTATCTTATTGAATATTTATGTGGCAAAGGTTTTAAGCTCCCCCTTTGTCACATACATATCCTGGGAACCTAAACCACCAACACATGGTGATTTAGTAGCCTCGGAGCGTGAGGCACCCTCAGCGACTGGTATTGTGTAGTCTGCTCGGGGACTTCCACCAGATCCTCGAACATCTCCCAGAGGAGAGCCTACTGGTGTTCTGTAGATTCCATGCCTTGTAGGTTCAGAGCCTAGCATGGCAAAGTGATCTAGTGGGGACAGAGAACGTTCTAGACCTTCTGTCTCTGTGTGCCTCACTTGTGCCTCTGAAGCACGTTTTGGGTGGTCACTCCTGTGTGAAGAAGCAACAAACGCTTCTGTGGGATATGTCGAGTCCTTGGGTGAAGGGACTCTTGTATTAAAACCTTCATCCTTTTGAGATGATGGAGGAGTATTTTGTGGTTGCCCGGCTGTGCAATCCACAGAGGACGAAAGAGTGTCCTCTACGTGGGTAGGCTGGTTAGGGTTCGGCTTGTGCGTGCCTTGTTCAATAGGGGATCCCTCTAGAACAGGGCCCCTAGAAATATGGGTTGAACTGGGAGTTGGGCTTTGTTGTGTGCCTTGGGCATCTTTTTCACCCTCACCTATTTCTTCTTCTTCTTCTTTTTCGTCGTCTAAGACGACTTCTGTCCCCAACTTTGATATATCGATTGGCGCTCTGAACTCCTTTTGGATATCGACGAGAACATCCTCTATTTGTTCTGTTGGGGAAACTTCGAGAACAACTTTGCGCAACCTTCTGCGCTTTTGAGTAGTGGCCTCTGTCAGGCTCTCTTGTGCTGTGGCCTTTGTGATCACATGCTCTGTGACCACAGGCTCTATTGGTTGAGCCTTCTTTGTTTTCTTCTTCTTTGGCTTGGGCAGAGGTCCACTTGAGCCTTCTTCTTCTGCAGGCCTCTTCTTCCCTTTCTTCTTGGTTGCAGGAGAGTCGACACCCTTCTGTGTCTTCTTGGCCTTCTTGGTTGGGGGATTTGGGATTCTAGGGGCTTCCTCACTCAACTTTCCAGCCTCTGCAGGCTCCTACGTTCTTCCCTCAACTCTCATTTTTTTAATCTTTTCTCTTAGAGGGACTCCTATTCGTGGTGGGGTCTCAGGGACCGGTTCTGGTCGCCTGAATCCACGTCTATAGGCTTTTCTGTCTTCATGGCTTAGGAACCTGAGCATGGCTCTTGATAATGGCCTAGGGCTTCTGTACCCTTGCTCAATCTCTGTGGGATGAAACTCCTTGAATGGATAGAGCCTCGCATTTGGCTCC
>NW_020201325.1:42000-44646 GCF_001531365.2 Cynara cardunculus var. scolymus | reverse complement strand
CTGTAGTGGAAGGGATGAAGTAGTAGTTATTTGGCTTCTTGACGAGAACAACTTTATTGTATTTGTTCTGGACGAACGACAGTGCGTGGGATGTGAGAGCTTGAACTTGAGTCACTTCGTTGTCACTAGAAACATTCACAGACTGGGCGGAAGCAGATGAAGAAGACATGGTAGCAGGTTGCAGGTTTTCTTTGAGAAAACACAAATTGCAGGTTCGCCGGAGTATATTTGAGAGTGGTCAAGGTTTTTGATTTGGGGGGAAAGAGGTATTTATAGGGAGGGATTTTAAAATGAAAAGTTTTATTGATGAAAGGTCGTGATGAGTGGTTTTGGGTTGAAACGGCTCAAAAAGGTATGACACGCTGTGTTGGGAAGACGCACGATTGATGACGTGCGCCCCCTTTTCTGACAGGCGCGTGTAGGTTCTAACCCTTATCCACAGAACCACGTGCACCATATCAATAGAGAAGAACTATTAAGAAAGTTCTGTTAGAGGTTTAAGGGCAACAGAGCCACTGTGATATGTGTCGGGACTTCTTATAATGTTACACCTTTTATTACCTAAACGGTTTTGAAAATCCACAAAGAGATGAGTAGTTGCTCAGCTCAAACTCTCAGAGCCTCTGTTAGAAGCGCCAGAGATTCTGATGAGTTGACCTCTGAGAACAAGATACTTCAAAAGTTTTGGTACCTTCTGTGGTTTGCTTTTCAATTAAAACAATCCCCCTCTGAGCCAGCTTCCTTGGCTCCCCCTAGAACAAAAAACATTATAAATCCTAAGAAGAAGTGTCTACAGAAGATCTGTTCAAAGAGCCTCTGTAAGCGATCACAGAGGTTCTTTGAAAAGACTTCGGCGATTGAAAACATTTTTCTTCTTCAAAAAGGTTTTATCATTTTAAAAGCATATACTCCGCCTCAAACCGTGCACATCTCTTTTAGGTTAAACCTGTTGAACTAAGAAAGCAAGTGAAAAGATTATTCATGAAATGAAATTATATACAAAAAAGAAATTTAAAATAAAACTATATACAGAAAAGAATAAAGAATTAAGACAACCATACAACAGCAACAACAGAAACACCTTCTTTCTTATAGTTTGTCGACAGAAGCTCTGTGGTGCCAGCTGCAGCTTCTGCATTTAGACAACGCTCGATTTGGGTACCCACTTCCAATTGGGTCCCTTAAAATTAGCTTGTTTGTAGTATGCCATGGCATCTTTTGATTTGGTCTTACTTTTCTTAGAAGAAGAAATGCCAACTTGTCTATTGTTCAGCCCAGATCCATGGTTCTGAGGGTGAGAGACCAGACAGGAAGAATGGTGAATATGACTAGACAGAGCATGCATGAGATTGAAACAGTTACAGARGRAAACATTACAAGAAGCCTTTTTGAATTTTTCTTTAAAAACATCAAAGAGGGGTACAAAATTTTTATTTTTAGATCCCCTCTTTGGTTTTCTAGCTTTTACAGAGACATAAGCATTATTTTTCAGAGGCCATTTTGTTATTTGTTGCTAAGTGTAAGTCGGTCTTTGAGTTGCAGAGGATGAGCATTGAGAATTACTTTTTTTTCGAATTTCTTTCTTTCCTTTTTCAAGATCAATAGCAGTCTCTACAACTTGTGTAGGACTAACTTCAAGATCTGAGGCATTTTCATGCTTAGATAATACTTTTCCAGAGAGCTCTGTGTTAAAAACCTTTTTAAGAGGAGACTCATTTGCAGAAGGCTCAGTAGGCCTTGGCCTAGTGGCCACCTCCTTCCGTAAATGCCTTGCCTTGGGCGTGCCCACCCGGGTTCGATTCCAGGGGAGGACACGTTGTCTTTTCCGGTGCTTGCTTATGAGGTATGGCAAGTAGGGTTCACAAAATGTGGACCACGGGGCCATGAGGTCCCCGCCATTAAATCTTCATTTACAGAAGGCTCTGTGATGAAAGATGGAAAGAATTCCAGAGCCTCTGCGGACAATTTTCGTTCAAGAGGCTGACCAAAAGGGTAGCTTTCTTGAGATTTTGGTTGACCAAACTTGAAGATTCCTATATGACTCTGTCTCAAAAATTTCCTTGGAATGGAATCCTTCTTTGCAGAATGTGAGAAGGAATCAATATAGTTCTCATAAGCAATATTTTCCATAGATAAACACGGTTTTGTGTCTGGATCAACCAACAGCCTTCTCCTCTTGAATATGGGCTTAGTTTTAGAAATTTTKCTTTTCAAWTTGTTTGAGGATCTAAAGGTATTCTCTAGAGTTTTGTTTGATTTGAAACCAAGTTTATTATCAAATTCCGAGAAACCTAGACCTCTTCTGCCCAAGTTGACCTTAATCTTTTTATAAATGTTTTGAGCCTCTTGAAATTTCTTTATTTTTAGCTCTCTGTCAAGCACATCTTGATATAAAAATTATCTTTCCTTTTGAAAGAATTCCTTAACAGCAGTAAAATTGCATTTCTCATGCTCTAACATCCTTATCTCATCAACCTTATTTTTCAACTTTTTTTTAAAGATTGGCAATCTTTTCCTTCGAAGATTTTTCAAAATTAACAAAATTATTTTGAGTTTCTGTGAACATTTTAAAAAATCTGTTTCTCTCCTCTGTGAGAAGAATTACTTCTTTTTCACAGAAGGAAAGTTTTTCTTTTAGCTCGTAAT
>NW_020201325.1:38649-40800 GCF_001531365.2 Cynara cardunculus var. scolymus | reverse complement strand
ATGTGACTTGAGAGCACTTGATTCTAGAGGATCATCTTCCAGAACCTCTGTGATAGACAACAGAGGTTCTGTCATCTTTGACTTGTATGCTTTGATTACAGAGGACCAGTTTCCAGAACCTCTGTGGTAGACAACAGAGGTTCTATCACACTTCACTTGTACGATAGAACACCTTCTGTTGTTGGTCCTCTGTGATCTTCAGTGGTTGAACCTCTTCTGTCAACACTTGCAGTATTTACTTTTTCCATACTTTTACATTAAGTGAAATGAGAGCTAACAGAAACCAAATCCTTATCCAAACCCTCGCAACCCTCACAGCTTAGGCAACTGAAGCTGATGAAAATCTTACCTACACCATCACCCAACTACAAACCATCCTTCGCAATCTTCATCAAATACCAGCCTCCATTGTCTCCCAAATTCCCCAACCTCAACCTCCATCAACTTCATCAGTCGATGAAACTCTTGCCACCCTCACCACCCAAATGGCCACCATACAAACCACCCTCACTCAACTACCCGCAACCATACTTGCCCAAATCCCACAACAGACTCAACCCCCACCTCCCTCTGCAGGCCCTTCCTATGAAGCAGCCTTCTCATCCTTCACTGCAGAGGTGAGGGATCTTCTTGCCAACCTTCCCCATCCTCCACCATCAACTACAACCTCTGTGCCATCTCCACCACCACCACCAAGCACAGATTTTGCCACCAGAGCCGATCTTCGGGCTCTGTCCAAGGCACTCATCTCATCTTTAAATGAGATAAGTGCAAAGTTTGCCGCCCGATCTGTTGAACCCACCATAGCGCTAAGGAGGAGCCTTCAACAACAACAAGACAGAACAAACACTCTCCTTTGCACTATAGAACAACGACGCAACAAAGATCGGGTACATACTCTCACCGACCAAATTCGCCTGTGGAAGAAAAACAGATCGAGAGCCTCCTGCTCCTTAAGCCGCCCCTTAAAACGCAGACGACATGAAGATCCAGACCCCGATGATCAAGGTCTTGGACCTCATGAGGGGGAGAAAGGGAACCAGAGGCCTTGCCCTCTGATGATGAACAGAGTATTCAAGTTCCCTTAGCCACAACACCAGACCCCATCTTGTTGAGTTCATCAACCGATGAAGAGCCAACCACACCTCTAACAGAAACAAACCAAACCTTAACTTCCTCACCCACAATAAACTTACCCTTAACCCCTTCTCCAACACCTCGCACAACACAACCCTTCACCCTTTCTACACAACCAGAACCTACAACAACCCAACCATCGCCTCAACGACCCCAAACCCCTATAAAAACCCATGCACCAGAAACTACCCAACCAACCAAAGAAAACTCACAATCTACCATCAACTAGTGGTGCATGCGGACATTCCCTCTTCCTCTAGGCAACCTCCAAAAGGCCTGGTAGATGAGATAATACAGAACATGGAATCGATGAGGAGACTTCCTCAATTGCCACCTAGGGAACCAATCTTGATGGAAAATATCCATCAATACATGTATCAAGATCGCGATGAAAGTTTGTCAACCAATCCTCCAATCCTATCGCCTGAGTCAATGAACCTTCTACACCATCGATTCGTCAGACAAACTACTCAAGAACCTGGAGCTGTCTTTTCGAATGATGAAATAAGGAGAGTCATGGACTTGAAAATAAAGTCTTTTGCCAACCGAGCTATCAGATACATCGAGTTCACCGTGGAGAGAGCCCGTGGGATCGTTAGCGTGTTCAACGAAAACGACCTCATCAATCTCAACCCGTATGACTTGATTGAGTTATATCCCTACACAGCTCAAAAGCAAGATCATGGGATACGATTTGGAATGGCAAACCGAGCTATTGTAAAAACAATGGAGTCCCTGGTAAAGCTCAGAGCCAAAACAGATTTTGAAATTGATTTTAGGCTAGGCATTGAGAGATTATCCTGCGCTCCTCCAAACGAAGACTTCTAGGGCCTGTAGGAGATACGTTCTGCTTCAGTTCTTACTCAACCTGAACTTGGACTTGTTTACAAGAATGAGTTCGGGGTTAAAAAGTTCTTCAGAATGACTGAAGCCTTCAAGTATTCAACATATACACTTGAATGGTTTCAGAAAAACATTAGAGAAAGACTGGGCAGAAACCATGTGCCAAGGGAA
>NW_020201325.1:36291-38489 GCF_001531365.2 Cynara cardunculus var. scolymus | reverse complement strand
GATGTAAAAAGTAATGAAAAACAACAAGTGATGAAGAACCAGAGGACCAATGAAGGCATCAAGGAAGAATCGACTACGTATGAAATTCAACCAAAGGATCGATGGATAGTTCAACTAGAGGACCGATGGACAGTCCAAGGATGCGATGGAAAGAGYATCCTCATCGATCCTCTGGTCATCAACACTTAGAAGATTTTCCAGCACTGCATCCAAGCATGCAATGAAGATTTGAAGATAAGGATGAAATCATCATACCATGAATGACAGCTGGAGATGACAAATCAACAGCTGGATTTCGAGTTTATCTTAATGTTAATGTTTATCCATGTGAAAGATAAACCCTATCTGTTAGATAGACGATTTGCTAGAAAGTAGCATTAGATAGTTATCTTATTGTTAGCTTATTAGTATAAATAGGTACTCAGACCTATTGTAAAAATAAGGCTTTTACTCGTTGTTTTACGTTTCTGAATTTTTAAAGTAAAACCTTTGAAGCTCAAAGTTGTTCCTAAATATTCTCATTTTATTCTTGAGACTTCATAACTTTCTTCATTAAATCACTATAATTTGGTTATTCATAACTAGATTATTAGTGTTATTGAGAGATCTGGGATCAACAAACAGTGCCCTGACCTGCAAATTGGGATCAATGGATCAGGGCAACATAAACATAATGACTATCATCTACAATGAAATCCACGCAACGGTAATCAAGAAGTGCAAGCTCAAGGCTACAGGAAAGCCACTGATATTCGTGCTCTTCCCACGTTTCCTCGCTCTCTTCATAGGGGATGCGATGAGGAGACATGATCTACCTGCCGATGAATCATTCACCCCACAGTTCATAATGAATGGTCATCACCCAACGATCTCCAAGGAAGGATACACCACCGAGAGGACAGTCTCTTGCACCATGCTCAGCGTCATACCAGAGACGTTTAAGATTAGGCAGACCTACGAACACTCTCTGCTGTCCCGTGAACCAAGGGCAGCTACCCCAGAGCACATAGACCCGTCCCCTAACAATAACGAGGGAGCGCAGGAGTCGTCTTCATCGGATGATGAAGATGATGATGATGACACTCCTCGTGCATCCCCCGACCCTTCACATACAATACCCATCCCCACTACCCAAAGTGCAACCACCACCACTACCCCTAGCGATCAAGGCCGAAGGGGTATTAAACATGGACGACCCAGTCCAATCCCTCACCCAGCCAGCCATCCAGAGGCCATTCTTCGAGCCTCTGGAGATGATACAGTTGAGGAACCTCACCATCCATCGCCCCCTCCCAACAGAGGGACGATGAAGAAATAAGAGCCAATTCGCCTCATGGCTCGCCACTATCCTTCACACACCCAGAAGCATGTGTTGTTTCTAGCATTGCTAATCCCCAAGATCGTTCAGAGCGATCTCCCATTCATGCACAAAATACCCTTTCGATACTTGATCTAGCGAAGGGGAAACACACTTACTTCTCTTTCCCGGCCTCTGAAGCCGAGGAAGAAGAAGAAGTTGTAGCAACATCATGAGATAGCACCTCATTAGAGGGCAATCAAGGACATGATGGAAGTCCTTCACGGCCCATATTTTCACAAGGCCATGAAGGCGCCACTGGAGCTGAGGCTCAACCTGCAGCATCCGTTGCTGCAGGGGTTACCAATGTGGCATATCTGGTCACAAAGGCTGAGTTCCAAGCCTTTGTAGACTCGATCCAGCGGTCATTGGAAGATCTAAAACTCATCATACAAGGGATTGTCGACAACCCTCCATCCATCAACCTCACCCCTCTTCGATAGTCCCTTGCAACCCTTGAAACCCAAACCCGAGACAACACAATCCGTCTCCAAATGCTACGACAAACAGTCACCCAACACCATAACACCTCCTTTGCCCTTGCCACCCAGAGAAACCAACTCCTTATTCACTCCATCGCCACCCTCACGCCTAGGCAACTGCGACCGATGAGACTTTAGCCTTAATCACTACCAAAATAAACACCATCTTCCAAATCATAAACACCCTTCCAGCCACCATCATATCTCAAATCCCACAAACTACCCCACCCCCAACTTCATCAATCAATGAAACATTAGCCTCTCTTTCAACCATAATGACCACCATCCAAAACACCCTCTCCTCAATCCCAGCCACCATACTAGCCAACATACCCCAACCTCCTCCACCCCCCCCCCCC
>NW_020201325.1:34495-36180 GCF_001531365.2 Cynara cardunculus var. scolymus | reverse complement strand
TTACCAACATCCCCGTTCCACCATCCACATCTGCCTCCACCTCCATGCCCCAACTTGCCTCCACCTCCACCATAGAATATGCAACCAGGGCCGACCTAAGAGCCCTGTCAAAGGCACTTGTCTCATCCTTCAATGAGATAAGTGCAAAATTCATCCATCGCGCGAACCACCTCTCTTCTTCACACGATGAAGGAGAGAAGAAGACAACAAGTCCTGAAGACGTATCTTGCAACCTTCAGGAAGAAGAAGAAGAAGAAGAAGAAAAGGAGCAGAGCTTCATGCTCCAGCAGCCGCTTGCACAAGAGGCCACGCCATGAGCACCAAAACCCCGATGATCAAGGTCTTGGACCTCATGAGGGGGAGAATCAGGTCGCGGCTGCTCATCCGATGGAATCTGCTGCACCATCACCACCACCCCAAGAACCCATCGACTTGAGTTTATCGACCGATGAAGAACCATCCACACCACCAACCAACCTACCCTTCACCCCATCACCAACTCCCAATCTACCATTAACCCCCTCACCAACACTACACACCACAGAACCCTTCGCCACTCTACTCATACAACCTCAACCCACTATCTCCCAGCCTTCATCACCACAAAAACCTCCAACCTAAACTCAACTCGATGAACCATAAACCACCCAAACACAACCTTTTGAACCAGAAATCACCCCACCTGAGCCCAATGACCCAGAGTCAACCCAAACCTTTCCATCGCCAACCCACACTCAACCATTAGCCCAAACACAAACCACGGCCCAACAAACCCAGGTGCATACAGATGTTCCTTTGTCTTCAAGGCACCCTCCTCAAGGGGTCGTTGATGAAATAATAACAAATATAGAGTCACTCAGGAGACGTCCAGAGGTGCCATCGAGGGAGCCAGTCATGATGGAGAACATCCATCAATATCTATACCATGATCGCGATGAAGGGCTGACACTCAATCCTCCAATTCTCTCACTAGAATCCATGAACCTCCTACACCATACGTTTGTTAGACATACCACCCAACCAACATGGGCTGTCTTCTCAAATGATGGAATAAAGTTGGTCATGGACATCAAAATGAGGACCTTCGCCAACCGAGCCATCAAATACATCGAGTACACAGTGGAGCGAGCCCATGGTCAGGTCAGCGTCTTTAGTGACAATGACTTGATTAATCTCAATCCCTATGACTTGATCGAGCTATACGGGTACATGACTCAGTGACAGGATCAGGGCATACGATTTGGGATAGCGAACAGAGCGATCGTTGCAGACAATGGATACCTTGGTGAAGCATCATGCCAAGAGTGACTTCGAGATTGCTCTTCGGCTTGGCGTCGACAGCCTATCCTGCACTCCACTTGATGAAGACTTCCCAGGCCTGTAGGAGAAGAGATCTGCCTCTGTCCATACTCAACCAGAACTGGGTCTGGTTTATAAAAATGAGTTTGGAACGAAGAAATTTTTTAGGTTGAGTGAGGCCTTTAAATATTCAAATGAAACACTTAAATGGTTTCAGAAAGCCATCAGAGACAGATTGGGCAAATCTCATATGCCAACAAACGATGGACAGAGACTAATACATGAAATATATACAGTCATTGATTACAGAGGACTACTCATGCGTTTTTAGGAAATATCACAGGGGAGACCCTGAATGTAGTCTTATATTTTTTTTGTCTTGTAAT
>NW_020201325.1:29118-34292 GCF_001531365.2 Cynara cardunculus var. scolymus | reverse complement strand
GTCTTGTAATTTCCATTTCATCACTATAAGAATTCATCATTTGTTCCAATGAAAAATTTGGCAAAAGATGTTTTTTCTTTAGAATAGCCTTTGTTCTTCATTTATACTTTGAATGTTCTTAGAATAGTTGATGTTTGCTCTTTTATTACTTAGGGGGAGATTGTTAGACCCCATAAGTATTATGTATGAAGTAATGAAGAGAAACAAATGATGAAGAACCAGAATGTCGATGGAAGACTTCAAGGAAAAATAACTAAGTCTGAAGAACAACCTGAGGGTCGATGAACTGACTAGAGATGCGATGGAAAGTGCATCTTCATAATCCCTCTGGACACTAACACTTGAAGTTTCCTTCACCAGTTCAACCAAAGGCTAGCAATGAAGATATGAAGATAAGGTTGAACTCATATCCCATGGAAGACAGCTGGAGATGACCAATCAACAACTGAATTCTACAAAGTTTATCTAGGTTTAATGTTTATCCATTTTTAGATAAGCTTTATCTGTTAGTAGAAGATTAGCTAAATAGTCTCACTAGATAGTTATCTTCTTATAAGCTTACTAGTATAAATAGGTGGTTAGGCCTATTGTAATTTAGGACGCTTTACGTTTTTCATAAGTATTGGAATAAAGTGAAATCTTTGGCACTCAAGTTATCCTTTGAATGTTTATACATTGTTCTTGAGTGTTCATCATTTTATTCATCTAAACACTATAATTTGGTTATTCTTAACTTAATTATAAGTGTTATTGAGAGATCTGGGATCAACAGTTTTACCGGGCTTTGTTTCTATCATATAGAAACCTTTGCGGAATCTGACTTCAAGACCCTTGTCGCAGAACTGGCTTATGCTTAGTAAGTTGTGCTTCAGACCTTCAACATAAGCCACTTTGTAGATGGAGATGTTGCCTTTGATGAGAGTTTCGTATCCCTTGATGATTCCCTTACTGTTGTCTCCAAAAGTGACAAAGCCTCCAGATTTCTCGATGAAGGAGGACAGTTGACTTTTGTCACCAGTCATGTGCCCGGAGCAAACCTGAATCCATGTACCATGGTTGCACATGCTGGTCCTGCATGACAAATTAAAGGGTTTTAGGTCCATTTCTTAATGGTTCCACGTTTCTTAGTAGGAGATACCTCTCTCTTTTCATCACCCTTAGCCTTTGCAGGCTTGGGTTTGTTAGCATTTCCTTTGCCCTTAGACTTCGGCTTGGGAGAATATGCAGCAATGTGTCAACATGTGATTCCTCAGGTTTTGTAAAAGAGCTAAACATTGACAATTATAATTCTTTGGACATTGCTAAAAATGAAGAAGTAAATGCAGGGGATGTAAATCCTGTCCTAGCATTGGTTGTTTTTACAAACTTTCTATCTAGTTTATATTTTCATTTGAAGGGGTCTTTGTCTTTACTTCTTTTCACCTGAGGAAGGACTGCTTTTCTTCAGCTGAATGAGAGAAAAAGTGGTGGGTAGATTTCTCAGAGGCAGGCCACTTCTATTTTTGCTCACGAGTAAACTTAATGAACTTAGAAGATATACTAGGGCCTTTTGAGTTATCGTTGGCAGATTTGATGTTTCTCAATTTTTCATTTCCTTTGTCTGAAGATTTAATCGATGGTGAAGTATCAGATTTCAGTGAGGGTTTGAAGTTTTGAGGCTTCTTATTATCAATGATCTTTGGTGATTCACGAATTATCTCTTCTTCAGATTCAGAATCAAGAAAGTCTCTCACTGATTTCTAGAAATCAAAATTAGCATGGATGTTCGTGGGAGGTGTGGGTTCAGAGGTTGATGCTTCAGAGTGATCTACTTGTGGTTCCATCGTTTCTGACTTAGATGAACTTTCAATGTTACTTGGATGGTTCATCGATTCATCAGCTGATGGTTCCTTAATAGGATTCTCCTTTTCATCAACAATTTATGCTGATGAAGTGGGATTAACAACCAGAGACTCTAGTTTACCCATAGGGTTTCCATCGGTTTCTGATTTGGAGGTGTCGTTCCTTTCATCATAATTCTTACATGTACTGCTCTAGTACACCACGTTTTCAAAATCCTGTCTTAAGACGACAGTTTTCCCATCGACTTTAACTCTTTTAAAATTTTCTTTTGGTTTGGGGATAAAGTCGGGTTTCTGAATGCATCCAACTTTGAAAGTGGATTCAAGGGTGGATTTCTTTGATTCGATGAAGGAGTCCAATTCATTGAATCCAATCCCTTGAGTGTCCGTTTGACCGTTTAACGTTTCATACACATCTTCGGCATCCTTGTATTTCTTCATCAGAAGTTCATTGGTTTGAAGCTTATGATGAAGAATCTCCCTTTCTTTTTGAAAGAAATCTTTGAGAGCTACTGAGTTAAGTCTCTCTGCCTCAGATTCTTTTAAGGCCTTAGTTTTCTTTTCCAAGTCTTTGGTTACTCGCTTGTTTATTTCCAGAAGTTTTTCTTCCTCTGATTTTTTAAGACCGGCGATGCGAGTCTTTTCTTTCATGAGATCAGCTTTTTCGGTTAGAAGATCAGTCTCTCTTTTGTAGAAACTGACTTCTTTTTCCGCTTTAAGTCTTTCAGATTTTTTAAAATTTAATTTCAAAAAATCCTCTAAAAGTTTTATTACCCTTAACTCTAGCTCATATGGAGCCGAGTTGGTTTCATCAATAGTAGACTCACATACCTGATCATCAGTATCAGAGGCAGATTATGCATTGGACGTGGCCATCAGACAGATGAATGCTTTGTCTTCTTCATCGGATGAAGAATCAGACACCTAGTTTTCTTTCTTAGCCATCAGGCTTCTCTCTCTAAGATTGTACTTATATTTATTCTTGTAATAATCAACATCATTTACCAGTCGTCCTCTGCATTCTTTGGAAAAATGACCGGTTTTTCTGCACCTGAAGCAGCGGAGGTCATTTTTCCTTCCATATTTTTTCTCTTTCTTCTTCTCTCTTATATCTTCTCTTCTGTCTTCTCTTTCTTCTCTTTTATCTCTTCTGTCTTCCCTCTGATAAATTTTTGGTGGCTTCCATTCATACGATGGCTGATACCTTTCCCTCTTGAATTCACTTCATTCATAGGGTTTCTTGATGAACTTTTTCTAGAACTGCTTTGTAATCAAGGCCAGAGATTTGGCAAAGGCTTTGATATCATCATCTGATTCAGATGTTTCATCTTCTGATTCTGATTCCACCACCAGTGCTTTCTTTCCTTTCTTCTTGTGGTCTCTGGTGGAGGTCCATGAAACATCTTTTTCTTCAGCAGCAAGAGCCAGGTTTCCACTAATGGACACTTTTTTCTTCATGACATCATTCTCTTGTGCAGCAAGTATTCCGTATACGTCATGGAGTGACCATCCGTCTAAGTCCTAATTTGCTTGAAGGGACATCGATAGCTGTGTCCATTCATCACCGAGACTTTTAAGAAACAAAACATTATTTCCATTCGTTTCGACGACATTGATTAATCAATGTGTTGAAACGATCGTATGTCTTCTGAATTGGTTCATCAGGGAGAGCCTTGAAGTTGGTGTATTCGTTGAGACATTGGGCTCTACGATTCTTCTTCGTTTTTGCCCATCCTTCCAATTGTCTCGCCAGCTCATCCTATAGTTCATTGGCTGTGGAACATGTATCAAGAGATTGTGTTAAACCCCATAATTCATAAAGTGAAAAATAATGAAAAACAATAAGTGATGAAGAACCAGAAGACCGATGAAGACATCAAGGCATAATTGACTAAGTCTGGAGCACAACCAGAGGACCTATGGATGACCAAGGGTGCGATGGAAAGAGCATCTTCATCGAACCTCTGGTCAACTACACTTAGTGTATTATCCAACAATTCATCCAGAAGCATGCAATGAAGACTTATAGATAAGGATGATCCATCATACCATGAATGACAGCTGGAGATGACAAGTCTCCAGACTTATCCATAGTTTAGATAATCGTTATCTGTTATTAAAAGATTCGCTAAAAAGTCTCCTTAGATAGTTATCTTCTTATTAGTATAAATAG
Organism: Cynara cardunculus var. scolymus; assembly: GCF_001531365.2. NCBI lineage: Eukaryota > Viridiplantae > Streptophyta > Magnoliopsida > Asterales > Asteraceae > Cynara > Cynara cardunculus. The sequence continues at coordinate 30,278 of NW_020201325.1, read as the reverse complement.
GTGATTAGGCCTATTGTAAAAAGTGTCGCTTTTACATTTTTCTTATTAATAAAGTGAAATATTTGACGCTCAAGATTGTTCTTATTTGTTCATAATTTCTTCTTGAGTGTTCATCACTTTTTTCATGAAATCACTATAATTTGGTTGTTATTAACTAGATTATTAGTGTTATTGAGAGATCTGAGATCAACAATTGGTATCAGAGCCGATTGATTGATTTTTCAATCAAAACGATCAAACAAAAATCTCTCAATTTTTGATCTTCTTTCTCGTCAAAACATTAATCGTTCTCTTCAAAATTCTCAATGGCCAACTGGAATTTTGAGTATAGTGTTGGCTCTCTCACCAAGGCCAAACGATTGATAATCATGGCCATAMCCAATGAAATCTTCCAATCCCTCGACGCATGTTCCGCAGCCAAGGAACTATAGGATGAACTGGCAAGCCAGCTGGAAGGAGGAACAAAAACGAGGAAAAATCGTAGAGCACAATCTCTCAACGAATATACTAATTTCAAGGCCCTTCCTGATGAACCAATACATAAAACATATGATCGTTTTAACACATTGATTAATCAATGTCGTCGAAATGATATCTCCAGAACTAAGGAAGAAAACAATGTTTTATTTCTAAAAAGTCTGGGCGGTGAATGGACTCAGCTGTCTATGTCCCTTCAAGCAAACCAGGACCTAGACAGCTGGTCACTTCATGATCTGTATGGAATGCTTGCAGCACAAGAGAATGACATAATGAAAAAGAAGGTTTCCATTGGTGGACTCTTGCCCTTGCTACCGATGAAAAGGAAAAATCAAGGACCTCTACCAAATAACATAAAAAGAAAGGCAAGAAAGCATTGGTGGTAGAATCAGAATCTGAAGAAGAAACTTCTGAATCAGATGATGAAATTAAAGCTTTTGCCAAATCTTTGGCCTTAATCACAAAGCAGTTCCCGAAAAAGTTCATCAAGAAACCCTATGAACGAAAAGAGTTCAAGAGGGAAAGGTATCAGTCAACATATGAGAGGAAGCCATCCAAATTTCATCAGAGGGAAGATAGAAGAGATGGGAGAGAAAAAAGAGAATAAAGAAGAGACGAGAGGAAAGAAGACAAGGATGGAAGGAAAAATGACCTCCGATGCTTCAGGTGCGGAAAACTCGGTC
>NW_020201325.1:26789-28823 GCF_001531365.2 Cynara cardunculus var. scolymus | reverse complement strand
GAGCTAGAGTTAAGGGTAATAAAACTTTCAGAGGATTTCCTCAAATTAAAAGAAAAATTGAACTTTGAAAAATCTAAAAGATTAAAAGCGGAAAAAAAAGCAAGTTTCTACAAAAGAGAAACTGACCTTCTAACCGAAGAAAAAGTTGAACTTGCAAAGGAGCAGACTCGCATTAGCACTCTTAAGAAATCAGAGGAAGATAAACTTCTGAAATTAAACAAACGAATAACTAAGGACCTAGAAAAGAAAACAAAGGCCTTAAAGGAATCCGAGGCAGAGAGACTAAATTCAGTAGCTCTTAAAGATTTCTTTCAAAAAGAATGGGAAATACTTCACCAGAAGCTTCAAACCAATGAACTTCTGATGAAGAAGTATAAAGATGCCGAAGACGTTTATGAAAAATTAAATGGTCAAACGGACAGTCAAGGGATTGGATTCAATGAATTGGACTCTTTCATCGAATCAAAGAAATCCACCCTTGAATCCAATTTCAAACTTGGATGCACTCAAAAACCCGACTTTACTCCAAAACCAAAAGCAAAATTTAAAAGACTTAAAGTCGATGGAAAAACTGTCGTTTCAAGACAGAACTTTGAAAATGTGGTATACGAGAACAATACAAGTAAGAATTCTGATGGAAGAAATGACACCTCTCAATCAGAAACCGATGGAAATCCTATGGTTAAATCAGAATCTCTGATTGTCAATTCCTCTCCATCAGCAAGTACTGTTGATGAAAAARAKRATCCMAATGAGGAACCATCAGCTGATGAATCGATGAACAACCCAAGTAAAATTGAAATTTCATCAAAGTTAGAATCGATGAAACCTCAAACAGATCACTCTGAAACATCAACCTCTAAACCCACATCTTCCAATTCAATCCATGCTAATTTTGATTTTGAGTAATCCGCAAGAGACTTTCTTGATTCTGAATTTGAAGAAGAGATAAGTTGTGAATCATCAAAGATCATTGAGGATAAGAAGAATCAAAACTCAAAAACCTCAATGAAATCTGGTATTCCTTCATCGATGAAAACTTCAGACAAAGAAAARAGAAAACTGAAAGATTGTAAATCTGCCAAAGATAACTCACAAGGCCCTAGTACATCCTTCAGGTTCATCAAGTTTACTTGTGACCAAAAATAGAAGTCGCCTGCCTCTAAGAGTATTAATCAGCACTTTTCTTTCCATCAAGCTGAAGAAAAGCAGACCTTCCTCAGGAGAAAAGARGTAAAGCCAAAGACCTTTCCAAATAAAAAATCTGAACTAGATAGGAAGTTTGTAAAAACAACCGATGCTAGGAAAAGATTTACCCCTAGATTTACTTCTTTGTTTACATCGAATAAAAAGAACGTTAGACATACAAATCCAAAGCATCATCATTGTCAATGTTTAACTCTTTTACAAAACCTGAGGAATAACATGTTGACACATCACTGTCCCTTTTCACAACACATTTATCGATACAAAGTTAAAACCAATGAAAACGTTAAAAAGCCCAAACCCAAGGGCAAGGGAAAGGCAAATAAACCCAAGCCTGCAAAGGTTAAGGGCGATGAAAAGAGTGTAAAATCCCCTACTAACAAACGAGGACCCATTATGAAATGGGTACCTAAAACCCCTTAATTTGTTATGCAGGACCAGCATGTGCAACCATGGTATATGGACTCCGGTTGCTCCAGGCACATGACTGGTGATAAAAGTCAACTGTCCTCCTTCATCAAAAAATCTGGAGGATCTGTGACTTTTGGAGACAACAGTAAGGGCACTATCAAAGGATGTGACACTCTCATCAAAGGTAACATCTCCATCAGCAAAGTGGCTTATGTCGAAGAATTGAAGCACAACCTATTAAGCATAAGTCAGTTCTGCGATAAGGGTCTTGAAGTCAGGTTTCGTAAAGGTTTCTGCATAATTGAAACAATGCCTGGATAAACAATGATCAAAGCAAAGACAGAAGGAAATCTCTATCTTCTAGATTTTGAGCCCTCAATGGGACAAGACACCCTTTGTCTTGTTTCCCATAAGAGC
>NW_020201325.1:20528-25988 GCF_001531365.2 Cynara cardunculus var. scolymus | reverse complement strand
TCAAACCGCCAAAGCCTACAGAGTCTACATCAAAAGGACAAAGATCGTAATCGAAAGCATCAATGTGTCCTTTGATGATTCCACAACAATGACTTCTGGATACAACATTTCAGATATCAGACTTCAAAGAAGAGCATCTGATTCATCACTTGGCAAACCCAATGAATTGGAGCTACCTTAATTATTTGAAGACATCTTCGATGAAGAAGTAATCTCTGGAAATGTGCCCACTACAAAATCTAACTCAATAATCGATGAAGATCATGAAGTCTCCAATGCTAAAGGTACAATTCTTATAGAAACTCATGTTACTTCACCATCTACTTGTTCTGTGTCTTCAGATCATGATCAAGATCCAGAATCTAACTCTAGAGATGATCTCGTCAAGGGGGAGCAAGCAGTTCCATCAGTCGATGAAGAGCTGTATCCTGTTGCTCCAGAATGTCAATCAAGCACCACGTGGACAAAAGATCATCCACACCACCAAATCATTGGTGATCCAACCTCTGGTGTCAAGACGAGATCTGCCACAGCAAATGAATGCCTCTTCGCCAACTTTCTGAGCATGATAGAACCTAAGAAGATTTCAGAAGCCCTACAAGATCCAAACTGGTTAGACGCAATGCAAGAAGAATTACTCTAGTTTGAACGAAACAAAGTATGGTCCCTTATGCCTCTACCCAAAGGGAAGACCGCCATAGGCACCAAATGGGTCTTTCGGAACAAGAAGGACGAAGATGGCAGCGTAATAAGGAACAAAGCCADGCTTGTTGCCAAAGGCTACCGCCAAAAAGAAGGGATTGATTATGAGGAAACATTCGCTCCTGTTGCAAGACTTGAAGCCATCAGAATGTTCCTAGCCTACGCCGCTCACAAAGGCTTTAAGGTCTATCAGATGGATGTCAAATCTGCCTTCCTCAACGGCAAACTTCAAGAAGAAGTCTACGTGCAGCAACCTCCTGGGTTCGAAGATCGAAAACATCCAGACTATGTCTACTTTCTCGATAAAGCCCTCTATGGGTTGAAGCAAGCACCTAGGGCCTGATATGAAACTCTATCTACCATTCTCATCAACACAGTATCGAAAAAGGTACAATCGATACAACCCTCTTTCTCAAAAAGCATAAAGGTGACATCTTACTTGTTCAAATATATGTGGACGACATCATATTTGGCTCTACAAATGCAAAACATTGCAAAAAATTCTCAGAGTTGATGAAAAGTAAATTTGAGATGAGTATGATGGGAGAACTAAGCTTCTTCCTTGGTCATCAAATCAAACAAACTTCAGAAGGAATTTTCATCAATCAGTCCAAATATGTGACTGACCTGAAGAAATAATCTCTCTCAAATTCATCATCGATGAGAACACCTATGGCTACAGGAGCTAAGCTATATGCTGATCCATTAGGCAAACCTGTGGATGTAACAACCTACAGAGGCATGATTGGATCACTCCTGTATCTAACTGCTACTAGACCAGATATAATGTTTGCCACATGTCTTTGTGCAAGATATCAATCAAATCCTAAAGAATCGCATCTCTTTACAGTCAAGAGGATATTTAGATACCTTAAAGGAACTCCATCATTGGGTCTCTGGTATCCAAAGAACTCTGGCTTTGATCTAATAGCCTACACAAATGCAGATCATGCAGGTTGCAAGCTTGATAGAAAGAGCAAGTCTGGAAGCTGTCAACTCTTGGGGGACAAGCTAGTAAGTTGGACATCCAGAAAACAAAATTGTGTCTCGACATCCACAGCAGAAGCAGAGTATGTTGCTGCTGCTAGTTGTTGTTCACAAGTTCTCTGGATGAAGACTCAGCTTAAGGATTATGGTTTCCATTATGACAAAATCCCTATCCTCTGTGACTCCAAGAGTGCCATAGCAATCTCAGCAAATCCAGTGCAGCATTCCAAGACCAAGCACATCGATGTAAGGTACCATTTTTTGAAAGACAATATTGAAAAAGGTAATATAGAAACGTATTTTGTTCCAACTGAGATTCAACTTCCTAACAATTTCACAAAAGCACTTGATGAGAAAAGATTTTTATTCCTAGTCAGCAAGATGGGTATGCTGAATCTCACCACTTAAAGTCACTCATTATCTTGTAACCAGAGATCTTCAATATCTTATGGTTATGCCGATAAGTGATATATAAAATTTTAGCCATAAACTCCAAGTATCCTAAACCAGCGCCTCTGGTTATAAAGACCAGACCCTCTAGCAATTTAGATTTACTTCGAGTAATTTTTGGCAAACAATCTCCATCACCTTTGGAACCAGAACTCCTTTGGTCCAAAGCAAATACTTAGTAATTTCTACCAAGTATTCTCTTACTCACCAGAGCCTCTGGTTATATAGATCAGAGCCTCTAGAATCCAATTCTTTGAGTCTACATCCTATTGTGTCTCAATCTTGGACTTAAGCATTCATTCATTTCATCTCCTCTTTTTTTTTCTTTGGACCCAGAGCCCCTCTGATCCAAGGCATGTACTTAGTTTTCATTCACTAAGTATTCCCTTCCCACCTAGAGCCTCTAGTTCCAAAGACCAGAGCCTTTGGTTTCCAATTCCTTTGAAACCAGCGCTATCAAGTTCCCATCTGTGACTTGGTATAAACCACACCCCTTCTATACCATACCAGAGCCTCTGGATTCATAATCTTTGTAACCAGAGCCCTTCTGGTCCCAAAGAGTTTCCCTTTTCTCCCTACATATGGACTTAACCATATTCTTTCATATTTCATTCCTTGCTTTCATAACCAGAGCCTCTGGTTCTGGATTCACAATCTTTGGAACTAGAGCTCCTCTAGTCTCAAAGGCTCATCCATCATATTCTTTCACATACACTTCACCATTTTCAATTACCCATTTTATTTGCTTCACAACTAGAGCCTCTGGTTCTAAAAACTAGAGCCTCTGGCTTTGTTCTCTTTGGAACCAGAGCCCCTCTTGTCTCAAAGACCCATTCTCCACTTCCACTTACCCACCTTTCATACATTCATCATCCTTCACAACCAGAGCCTCTGGTTGTATAGACCAAAGCCTCTGGTACCTCTAATTCTTCATTATTATTTGTGTGAGGGGGAAGTCTTTGAAAACCTCAAAATCCTTACTCTTGCATCATTTTGAGGGGGAGCAACATTTTCATCTTCACTTATTTTTTTATGCATTTTTCATTCAGAGCCTCTGGTTCTACTATCCAGAGCCTCTKRCCACCTAAATGCTACATATGTATTTAACCAGAGCTCCTCTGGTTCTATATAATGGATTAACAATGCTTATCTAGAGCCTCTGGTTTGTTATCCAAGGCTTCTATATCATGTAATCCAACATTACATCCATGAACTCCTTCATCGATGTTAAACCAGAGCTCCTCTGGTTCCTCACCCAATGGGTCATGACCAACCAGAGCTCCTCTGGTTCCATGACAATAATTTTCATACAAAAACTCATCTCAATTGAAAATCATATTCAAGATTATACAAAATTACAACTTTTGTGACTAAAAACTATACAACATGGGTTTTTAGAAGACCAAAACTTCGTAATTAGTATTAATCTTACAATTAGATGGGATTTTAAATTCAAATTATTTCTGGGATACATACTCATGAAGATATTATTTGGAATAAATTTTTATTTCAAATAATTCATAATGTCATCATACCACGCGCCTGACAACACATACAGCCTGTTCCCCATACACCCTTTCAACTTTCCCCCTCCCTAACCCCGCCTTGATACGTGTCATCTAACATTAATGGCACGTACAATCAAGACCACTCACGTTCTACAAATCAAATCGTCTATACCCAAAACCGCCAAAACTTTTCATGATTATTGTATTTTAATAATCAAGAAACTGTTTCCCTTCCACCCCCACCCCCCACCCCACTCCCTCACCATTTTCCCTCCTATAAATACATTTCTTCCTCATCCATCTTCTCTTTACGCTTCCATAAACCTGAAATTATATTTTGACGAACAAAACCTGCAACTTCCTTAACAATGGCCTCCTCCGCCTCCCAAGAATCGAACAATATTGACAGCAGAGTCCAATCCACCGGCGTCGACAGCCGCGCTATCGTCTTCCTACCCATGAAGCCAAACAACCACGCTATCGAACTTCGAAACACACTGTTTGACGAACGATTTGCAGTTATGATTGATTTTTTCAAGAACTGCATTCTTCTTCCCGCCCTCACTCTTGCTGACATCGGCGTACCCATAAAGTACATCCAACAATATTGGCAAACGTGTGAGTTTGACCTAGAAAGCCACGGAATAATGGGGGACATGGATTCACCTAATGATATGATATGCTCGCTCAAAATATTGCGGGCTAAGGCTTCTCGGATTCTGTGCATTCCCACTCGATAGGAACTTGGAATTGAACAATATGACGAACCACCAACCACCGACGACATCCTCCGCTTCGTGAAGATGCTTGGTTACAATCATGACCTATGCAACGTATCGGACTTCAAACGGTAATTCCTCCCGTCGATGTGGAACATGTTCTTCTCCATCCTTAACAGAGCTCTCACATGCAAACTGGGCTCATTGGACCAAGGAACATCAACATCATGACTATCATGTATGGGCTGTTCTTCAACCTGGACCTTGACTACGCCTTCCTCATCTACAACGACATTCATGCGGTAGTGGTCAAGAAATGTAAACTCCAAACCGCTAGCAAGCCTCTCTCTGCGGTTCTCTTCCCTCGCTTCCTCGCCCTCTTCATTGGGGACGTAATGAGGAAGCATGGCCTACCAGCTGAGGAGCCCTTCACCCTCATCTACAAGATGCATGGACATCGCCCAACCCTCTGGAAGGAGGGTTACAACATCAACCGTCCACTCTTCAGGGCTATGCTCAATGTCATTCCATCGACATTTGAGATACGCCAGGCCTATGAACGCTCTATGATGTCCCAGGAACCGAGGGCAGCTACCCTTGAGCGATTAGAACCGTCCCCCGAACCAAGCGAGGGAGCACTTGAGACATCTTTATCGGATGATGAAGATGCTACTCATCGTGCCTACCCAGCCCTACTCATACAATTCCTCCCTCCACTACCCAAAGGGCAACCACATCATCTACCCCTGGCGATCAAAGCCACAAGGGTATTAAACAAGGACGACCTAGTCCACTCCCAACCCCAGCCAGCCATCCAGAGGCCATTCTTCGGGCCTCTGGAGATGTATTAGCCGAGGAATCACATTTTCCATCACCCCTCTCTCAACAGAGAGGTGATGAAGATATAAGAGCCCCTTCGCCTCAGGGCTCGACACATCCCATCACACACACAAAAGCATGTGTTGCTTCTGATATTGAACCCCAAGATTGTTCAAAGCGATCTTCCCTTCATGCACATCCCCCTTCAATATTTGATCTACCGAAGGGGACACACATTCTGTTGGTCACGGTTCCAGCATCTTCCTAAATCGAAA
>NW_020201325.1:19476-20108 GCF_001531365.2 Cynara cardunculus var. scolymus | reverse complement strand
CTGCTACGCTATAAGGGAAATAAGGTTGCGCCTTCACCAAGGCAATTGCTTTTGGTGTAGTGGGTAAGCGCTTGATCCTAACAATTGGTATCAGAGCAGGTCACGGGTTTGAATCCCATGGTGTGCAAAATATGCAAGGAGTGCATAATTATGAGAAAGGCATGATGCACGGCCATTGACTTCTAACGAAGCTCTTATTAGTACCGTCAGATGCTGGGGGGGGTTGTTGGTCACGGTTCCAGCATCTTCTTAAATCGAAACGTGGCGATGGCTGCTACGCTATAAGGGAAATAAGGTTGCGCTTTCACCAAGGCAATTGCTTTTGGTGTAGTGGGTAAGCGCTTGATCCTAACACATTCGCTTCACTTACCCGGCCTCTGAAGCCGAGGAAGAGGAAGTTGTTGTCGCAACATCACGAGATATCTCCTCTCTTGAGGGCAATCAATGACGTGATGGAAGTCCTTCTAGGCCTACCTTCTCACAAGGCCAAGAAGGCGCCTCCGGAGCAGAGGCCCAACCTGCAGCATCTGTTGCTACAAGGGTTACCCCACATGCAGACCTGGTCACAAAAGCCGAGTTCCAAGCCTTTGTCGATACAGTGATGCGGTCCTTGGAAGACCTTAAACTCATCA
>NW_020201325.1:15237-19131 GCF_001531365.2 Cynara cardunculus var. scolymus | reverse complement strand
CTCCAACAAACCATCACCCAACATCACAACACCACATCCTCCCTTGCCACCCAACGAAACCTAATCCTTATCCAATCCATCGCCACCCTCACAGCCCAGGCAACTAAGGCCCATGAGAACCTCACCTACATCATCTCCCAACTTCAAACCATACTTCAAACCATTAACTCCCTACCCACAACCATCATCTCCCAAATTCCTCATCAAGCCCCACCTAATCCATCGATGCTACCCTTGCCAACCTCACCAATCAAATGGCCTCCATCCAAACCACCCTCCCCCAACTACCCGCCACTATCCTAGCCTAAATCCCCCAGCCTACTCCTCCAACCTAACCTCCCTCTGCAGGCCCATTCACTGCAGAGGTGAGAGACCTCATCACCAATCTTCCCATCCCTCCAAATACATCCACCAACACCTCTATACCACCACAAGCCTCATCCTCCTCCACCGAGTTCGCAACCAGAGCTGACCAACAGGCTCTGTCCAAGGCGCTAGTCTCATATTTCAATGAGATTAGTGCCAAATTCGTTCATCGAGCCATCCATCCGACAAGGGTTCTCTCTCAGAACATGGCCGATGAACAACGGCGCACCACCTCTCTCATCCAAACAATAGAGGCGAGTCGAAAACAAGCAGCCCTAAAGGCATGAAGACCAAGACCCCGATGATCAAGGTATTGGACCTCATGAGGGGGAGACAGAGGCCACGGCTGCACAGAATATAGAATCCGCTGCACCACCATCACCATCATCACAAACTCAACCACCACCCTCAATCGAAGGAACCCAAGCAAGGGAACCAGAGGCTCTGCCCTCTGAAGATGTACAATATGTACATTTTCCCTTCGTTGCAACCCCAAAACCCATCATGTTGAGTTCCTCAACCGATGAAGAGCCAATCACTCCACCAACAGAAATAAACCGACCCTCATCACCCACACCAAACTTACCTTTAACCCCTTCATCAACCCCTCGCACCACAGAACCCTTCATCTTATCCATACAACCAGAACCAACAATAATCCAACCTTCATCACCCTAACAACCAAAAACCCAAACAGAACCCCATGCACCAGAAACCACCCAAGCCGAACCTAGTGAACCACAACCAACCCAAGCTGAACCAACTCAACAAGAAACTATACCCTCACCAACTCATACACAACCCTCATCCCAACCACCCATGGTGCATGCAGATACTCCCTCTTCATCAAGGCAACCTCCTCAGGTCCTGGTAGATGAGATTATACAGAGCATGGAGTCAATACGGAGACGTCCTGAATTGCCACCCAGGGAACCAATTATAATGGAAAACATCCATCGATACCTGCACGAAGACCGCGATGAAAGTTTGACCATCAACCCTCTAATCTTATCACTTGAGTCTATGGACCTCTTACACCATAGATTCATTAGACATACCACACAAGCACCTTAGGCTGTCTTCTCGAATGATGGGATAAGGAGGGTCATGGATCTGAAAGTAAGGACATTTGCCAACCGAGCCATTCAATACATCAAGTTAACTGTGGAGAGAGCACATGGGCAAGTTAGCATGTTCAACAAAAATGACCTCATTAATCTCAATCCATATGACTTGATTGAATTATACGCATACACGGCTCAAAGGAAGGACCACGACATCAGGTATGGAATGGCGAACCAAGCGGTAGTAAAAACGATGGAAACCCTGGTGAACCATAGAGCCAATAGTGATTTTGAAATTGCTCTTCGGCTAGGCATTGAAAGACTATCCTACGCTCCACCAAACGAAGACTTCCAAGGCCTGCAGGAGAAAAGATCTGTCTCAGTCCTCACTCAACCCGAACTTGGACTTGTTTACAAGAATGAGTTCAGGGTTAAAAAATTCTTTAGACTAACTAAGGCCTTCATGTATTGATCGGATACACTTGAATGGTTTCAGAAAGTCATTAGAGAAAGACTGGGTAGAAACCACATGCCAAGAGAAGAAGGGAGTCTGCTCATTCATGAGATATTGACAGTCATTGGCTATCGAAGACTGCTCCTGCGTTTCAGAGAAATATATCAAGGTAGCTCATGATGAGTTGTATTTTTTTTGTTTTGTCTTGATGTCTTTTGATTCCAGTATTGTAAGAATTTCATCATCCAATAAAAATTTGGAATTTGATGTTTTTCTATTAGATTAGTCTATGTTTGTTATTTCATTACTTAGGGGGAGATTGTTAAACCCCATAATTCATAAAGTGAAAAAGTAATGAAAAACAATAAGTGATGAAGAACCAGAAGACCGATGAAGACATCAAGGCAGAATTGACTAAGTCTGGAGCACAACCAGAGGACCGATGGACGACCAAGGGTGTGATGGAAAGAGCAACTTCATCGAACCTCTAGTCAACTACACTTAGTGTATTATCCAACAATGCATCTAGAAGCATGCAATGAAGACTTCAAGATAAGGATGATCCATCATACCATGAATGACAGCTGGAGATGACAAGTCAACAACTAGATTTCGAGTTTATCTTAATTACTAAAGTTTATCCAAAGTTTATATAATCGTTATCTGTTATTAGAAGATTAGCTAAAAAGTCTCATTAGATAGTTATCTTCTTATTAGTATAAATAGGTGATTAGGCCTATTGTAAAAAGTGTTGCTTTTACATTTTTCTTATTAATAAAGTGAAATCTTTGACGCTCCAGATTGTTCTTATTTGTTCATAATTTCTTCTTGAGTGTTCATCACTTTGTTTATCAAATCACTATAATTTGGTTGTTATTAACTATATTATTAGTGTTATTGAGATATCTGGGATCAACAGATTGGAAGATTTCATTGGGTATGGCCATGATTATCAGTCTTTTGGCCTTCTTGTCGGTCTCTACCCGCTCTATGTCGTCTTCATCCCAATTCTTCTCATCATTGGGCATGTAATAGGCAGGAATTTCTGTTGTGGTATTTGTTCCTGGGACTATTGGAACAAGAGTCTGTGGAATATAGGGACCCTCCATGACAGATCACAGAAGATTTATGTCCATCCATTCTAGAAAGTTCAGCATCTGTATCCTCCATTGTCGGTACTCTTCTCTTTGAAGAGTTGGAGGTTTGGTGAGGGAACCAACACTAAAAGCGGAATTCTAGTTGGCCATTAAGATTTTTAGAAGAGAAAAAATTTACATTTTTAGAGAAGATATTTTATGAAACACGTGAATTGAGAGATTTTTTATGATCGTTTGATTGGAAAAACAATCAATTGGCTCTGATACCAATTGTTGATCCCAGATCTCTCAATAACACTAGTAATTAAGTTAAGAATAACCAAATTATAGTGTTTGGATGAATAAAATGATGAACACTCAAGAACAATATATGAACATTCAAATGATAAACTTGAGTGCCAAAGATTTCACTTTATTCCAATAATTGTGAAAATCGTAAAGTGTCAAAGATTACAATAGGCCTAACCACCTATTTACACTAGTAATCTAATAAGAAGATAACTATCTAGTGAGACTATTTAGCTAATTTTCTACTAACAGATAAACCTTATCTAAAACATGGATAAACACTAAAACAAGATAAACTTTGTAGAATCCAGCTGTTGATTGGTCATCTCCAGCTGTCTTCCATGRKATATGAGTTCAACCTTATCTTCATATCTTCATTGCTTGCTTCTGGTTGAACAGGTGAAGGAAACTGTCACACCTCGCTAAAGCGAAAACGCGAGGTGCATCAGGCAAGCATGTCACAACGACGATAATAGATAACAACCTTAAGTTTTACATAATAAAGCGAGTTAAATTTTACAACCAAAATCTTATAAAATTCTTCATTTGCAAAAACTTCCGATTCTAACTAAATCAGCTTTGACACGAGTATGCTCCCACTTGAGACAAATCTTACTTACCACCT
>NW_020201325.1:8263-14067 GCF_001531365.2 Cynara cardunculus var. scolymus | reverse complement strand
CAGATGAAGATTAATGATGAACACAAGAGAGAGCTTCAAATGATTTTCAATTAGCTGAAAATATTAACAATTACAATACTGAAGCACACTGAAATACAAGGGCCTACKCTGCTATTTATACAAGTCAATAACCGTTTTCTGACACGACCTAAAGTAAATTAATCTTAGCCGTTCCATCAAAATAAGTTACAGACAATAACACGTGATAAGCACGAGCAACTAAAAGACCTAAGTAAAACAACTAAAGAAGATCTAGACAGAAGACATGCTGCAGACCCTCTGTGAGACATCACAGAGACTCTGCTGGATATAACTTGAGAGCACACTTGACGTAGAAGAAATCTTCCAGAAACTCTGTGAGACACGACAAAGGTTTTGTTGTCTTTGTCTTGAACCATTGTCTTTCCAGAGGAAAAGTTTCCAGAACCTCTGTGAGACACGACAGAGGTTCTGTCACTTGGGACTTGTACACTTGAGCATCTTCTGCTATTGGTCCTCTGTGGTCTTCTATGACAGATCATCTTCTGTCAACCGTTGCAGTATTACTTTTTTCATACTTTTACATTTAAATAAATGAGAGCTAACAATCTCCCCCTAAGTATGAAAAAGTAAATAATGAAATTTAAGTGCAGGGACATGACTTGATTGAAATTAAAACAAGAGGTGATAAAACATCATCCTCTGAAAGGTTTACAATTAGAATAAAAGGAATTACAATGTAAAGAATTACAAAAACTTAAATGACAAAAATTGAAGCATAGGCCGGGTTCTGGAACAGAAGAGAATTAAACCATAGATTCTGGTAAGTCGTCTACTGCGTAAACAGAAGAGAATTAAACCATAGACTCTGGGAAGTCGTCTACTGCGTAAACAAAATCTGACTTGATTGTTCTGTAGACATTGAAGATGAACTCTATGAAGTTAATTTGAGCTTTAATTGCGTCCAAGAGAGGAGACACTTCACCAACCCTGTAATGTCTTCTATCCACCTCTGCCACTAAACACTTAAAGATCCAGTCCAACGTCTCTGATGAATACTTGTGAGCTTCTGTTGGGTCRAAGARTCTTAGTAGCTCATCCTTGTCCAAATACACAAACCCAAAAACGGGATTGTGTAGAATGGTGTTTGGATTGTACTTAGATACCCAATTAGGCCTGCTGTAAGGAGGAGTGATCTTTAAATTCTTCTATGCTAATCTCATGGCCAACTCAAAATCCTTTTGGCTATAATACATCACTTGCGCACGCATAACTTCAATCAGCCTCTTGAGAGAAATTTGGTATGTTTTCCTCCTCTCCATGTAGATGTTAAGGATCTTGTGCATATATATGACATCATACACGCATAGGTTATGAAGATCTGCATCAGTGAACGTATAGATGTTGCCGTCTTCTCTCCTTACAACGTACTGGGAGTAAAGCACGGTCTTCTTTAACAGAGACCTTGGTGAGATTGTCACCAAAGAAGTGATCATGTGGCGTGAGAAGACCTGCTCACGAGGCCTTGTTAACCTGGAGAAGTGAAATTTGGCTACGGCAGAGGGGATATTAGTTAGCTGTGGGTCATAGGGTGGCTCAGTGTCTGTTACAGAGTACTTCCAAAAAAGAATTCCTTCTGGGGTAGTGACAGCTTCTGTGCGAACATTTTGCGTTGGAATCTTGCTCATAGATTCAAGAATTTCAGAGACCCGTCCTCCCTCGGTAGACTCTGCCATCTTCTGTTCTTCGTCTTCTTTTTCTTCTTCTTCTTCTTCTTACAGAATCGGCCTCTGGGTCGATCCCTCTGCAAGGATGGGCTTAACGGTACGTACCCGTGGATGTTGTTTAGACTTGTGGGAAAGAGGATGTTGTGGCCTCGCCTTCTCTATGGTGCATAGGCACTCTGCCCTTCTTAGCCTGAGCCTCTGCCAGAGAAATCTTTAATAATTTGAGGAGCTCAGGGTCATCAGCATATTTTTCTTCATTAATTGGCTTTGGAGTTTCTTGTGCTCGATGAAGACCCTTTCTTTGAAGATTCTACAGCTATGGCCTTTCCCTTGCCTTTAGGCTCTGCAGGCTCTTTCTTGCCTTTGTCAGCAGCTGTAGACTCTCCAATCTTTACACCTCTGGCAGGTGCTCTGGCGGATGTCTTCTTCTTAGATTCTGGGGCCTTGGCCTTCTTCTTTTCATCCTTCTTCTCCCCCTCATGACGATCATCATCACCCTTATGATCGTCATGGCTCTGGATGGCATCAGCCTTGCATGAAGTTAGGGGAGCCCTCCTCAAATGACGAAAAATCTTAGTGGCCGCCTTGTATATTTTCTCTATCACCTTCTCGGAACCCGCAGAGGCATTCATCACATCAAGTTTTGTGGCCCATTTGAGTTTGGAGACGGTACTGAGGACTTCTGCATGAAGGAGGTCACCTTCCTTTACGAGCTTGGAGGTGCATTCTTTGATGAGATCGTTGGATGTGAGAATCTCCATTTTAAGTGCTCCGAGATGGCCGGTCACAGAATCCCCTAGGGCATCCACCATAGCATCCAGTTCTCTGCGAGTAGCCAAGTGATTGTTGTTTTCCCTTGAGGTTGACGAGTCGATTCCATAGGTGACTGCAGAGGAGAACATCTCCTTGATTTCGTCTCTGAATGATGAGTAGTTCGTGTAGCCTGCAGAGACGAAATCAACTGCAAATTTGGCGGCCATCTCTGTTAGTTCGTCCTTGAGCGTTTTGATGGAGGAGGGGTTGAGTGACATCGCTTGGAAGGCCTCAGTCAAATCATCCTTCTTAATGACAGTGCTCTGAAGGGTTATCAAGGTAGACTTCAACTCTGTAGTGGTGGCGGATAACTCTTTCAGAGCCTCTATAAGCGGCGATAGATCCTGTGGCTGCGATCGTGAGATGCACAAGCTTTGCAACTCGTCCATCTTTTTGAACAACTCTGTGGCAATGGCGTTAAGCTCCCCCTTTGTCACATAATCATTATGGGAACTCGGACCACCAACACATGGTGTTCCTTTGGCCTCGGAGCTTGAGGCGCCCTCAGCGGCTGGCATTTTGTAGCCTACTCGGGGACTTCCATCGTATCCTTGCACATCTACTTGAGGAGAGCCTAATGGTGTTTTGTAGATCTCGTGTCCAGTAGTTTCAGAGCCTAACCTGACATTTTGATCTAGTGGAGACAGAAGGTGTTCTAGACCCTCTGCCTCTGTGGTTCTCACCTGTGCCTCTGAAGCACGTTTTGGTTGATCACTCTGTGAAGAGACAACAAATGTCTTTGTGGGTACTGTCGAGTCCTTGGGCGATTGGACTCTTTTGTTAAAACCTTCACCCTTTTGAGAGGGTGAAGGAGTATGTTGTGGTTTCCCAGGTGTGCGATCCATAGAGGATGAAAGATTGTCCTCTGCGGTGGTAGGCTAGTTTGGGTTCGGCAAGTGCGTGCCTTCTTCAATAGAGGTTCCCTCTAGAACAAGGCCTCTAGGAATATGGGTTGCACTAGGAGGTGGGCTGGGATGTGTGCCTTCGGCATCTTTTGTGCCCTCACCTAACTCCTCTACCTCTTCTTCTTCGTCATCTAGGATGACTTATGTCCCCAACTGAGTTTGATCAATTAGTGCCCTGTACTCCTTCTGGATATTTGACAGAACATCCTGAATTTGTTCTGTTGGGAAGTCATTGATGACCATCTTACGCAACCTTCTGCGTTTGGGTGTTGCTGCAGCCTCTGCCGGGCTTTCTTCTGCGATGGCCTCTGTGACCACAGGTTCTGTAATCACAGCTCTGTTGGTTTAGCCTTCTTGGTTTTCCTCTTCTTAGGTTTTGGCAGAGGTGCAGTTGGGCCCTCTTCCTCTACGGGCCTCTTTTTCTTCTTCGACWTTCTCACAGAAGAGTCGGTACCCTTCTGTGTCTTCGTCTTCTTGTGAGGAGGACTTGGGATTCTAGGGGGTTCCTCTCTCACCTCACCAGCTACTACTGGCTCCTCCGTTCGTCCCTCCACTCTCATTTTTTCGATTTCCACACCTAAGGGGACATCTATTCGTGGCGGGGTTACAGGGACCGGTTCTGGTCGCCTGTTTGCATGTCTATAGGATTTTCGATCATGGTGGCTTAAGTACCTGAGCATGGCCTTTGATAGGGGCCTTGGACTTCTATAGCCATGCTCGTGCTCTGTAGGTCTAAACTCCTTGAAGGGGTATAGTTTGGCATTCGGCTCCACAGAGGGCAATCTTGCTGCCAGAAGGTCTCCAAAAGCCAAACCAAGGAAGCGTTATAAGATCAGGTTTGGTTGGTTCATGTCTTCCTTGGCCTTCTTTTGGGCCTGGACCTTCGTCTTCTCCCCTTTGTGACTGGCGCACTTCTTCTTGATGAGGCCGACTATGCCCACGAAATTCAATTGCGTGTAGTCCAGTGGCAGATTAAAGTAGATGCCATACATTATTGATAGCATAACGTGGGATGATTGATCATGGCTACCTACCTTCCCTGTGAGGCAGCAGTTGATGATGGAGAATAGAGTGTTCCACATAGGGGGTAGTCCCTTACGCCTGAACTGTGTCCTTTTGGTAATCGGGGTCGCATAAGAATGGAACTCCAAAAATTTGATTAGTTCTTCATCAGAGGGAGTAGGAGCATAAGCATTTAAGTTCAGTTCGTTTAAAGTAGGCAAATGGAGAGCTGTTCTCAGGGTTTCCACATTTAGTTCGAGAGGGACAAGGGATTTATTTACAGGGTGAGAGGCGTAACCAACAACGGTTAGCCCAGTGTTATCGAGGGTGGTTATGTAGGCACTCAACATAAATTGGGTAATGTAGGTTTCAGGTGTGGGTCAAGTGGCAGTCAAAGCATAGTAGAGAGGGTGGTTTCTTAGGATTTCCATTAGAGTGAAGGTATTTTCAGGAAATCCTGAGGCGATGAAGAAATAGTTATTAGGCTTTTTCACCAGTACGATTTTTTCATATTTGTTTTGCACAAAGGACAGGGCGTGCGAAGTTAGGGCTTTTGCTTGTGTTACCTCATTATCGCTTGAGGCGTTTACGGATTGGGCTGAGGCACTTGAGGAAGACATTGTTGCAGGAAGCTTTGAGAGTTGCAGGTTGCAGGTTCGTCTGTGTGTTTGAGAGGTTTTGAGAGCGTAAGGTTTTAATTTGGGGGGAAGGAGGGTATTTATAGGTAAGGAATTTCAAAATTAAACCGTCTGTTGTACGAAAGGTCGTGTGATGAGTGGATTTGGGTGAAACGGTTCAAAAAAGTATGACACGCCGTATTGGGAAGACACGCGATTGATGACGTGCACTTCCTTTTACTGACACGCGCATGTTTGTTCTTACCCTTAACCATAGAACCACACGCACCATATCAATAGATAAGAATTATCAACAGAGTTCTGTCAGAGGCCTAAGGGTTATAAAGCCTCTGTGATATGTGACGGGCCTTCTTATATATGTTACACCTTTTTACCTAAACGCTTTTAGAAAATCCACAGAGAGATGAGTATTTGCTCAGCCCAACTCACAGAGCCTCTGTTAGAAGCGCCAGAGGTTCTGATGAGATGACCTCTGAGAACAAGATACTTCAAACGTTTTTGCACCTTCTGTGGTTTTAATTTTGATTTGAAAACTCCCCCTCTGAGCCAGCTTCCTTGGCTCCCCCTTGAATAAAAACCATTTTAAAATCCTTAAGAAGAAGCGTCCACAGAAGATCCGTTCAAAGAGCCTCCGTAAGCAGTCACAGAGGTTCTATGAAAAGACATCTGTGAACTAAAACATTTTATTCTTCAAAAGGTTTTATCCTTTTAAAACACAAAACTCCCCCTTGAACCATGCA
>NW_020201325.1:0-1126 GCF_001531365.2 Cynara cardunculus var. scolymus | reverse complement strand
TTTCAAATCTTTTTCAGCCTTGGCTAGCTTTAGTTTTGAAGAATTTTCAAGGTTTAAAAACTTGGTTTGCTCTTCTTCGAACATCTTGAAAAAACGGTTTATTTCTTCTGTGAGCAGAATTACTTCTTTTTAACATAATGAAAGTTTTTCTATAAAACTTTGATGCTCCAAATGACATGTATCAAGATTTTCAAGGATCTCTGTGAATAAATCAAAGGAGTTAGAAGAGGAGGAAGTAGATACCACTTGATCGTTTCTCACAGAGGAGTCTGTTTCAATGTCAGCCATCCCGCAGAAGAGTTCATCCTTTGTGTCTGAGTCTTCCCATGCAAGAAGACCCTTCTGATCATCATCGTCAGAGGATTCGTCTGTGACTAGCTCACTGAATTGACCTAGTAGGGACTTCTGTTGGTAGTACTCAGCCTTCTTTTTGTAGAAGGCTGCGTCTATCGGACCCCTCTGTGGTGCCCTTGGTCCTTTAGACCAGCAATCTATAGCATAGTGGCCGGGTTTGCCACACTTGAAGCAGCCATCTTTAGGCTCTTCCTTCCTCTGTTCTTCAACCCTCTGATAGGGCTTCTGCTCCTTCTCTTTCTTCTCTGACCTCTCTCCTTTTGTGAAGCTTCTGCGATTGAAGCTTTTGAACTCCTTCCTTTCTCCACCCTTCCTAAATTCTCTTGTGATCAATGCAAGAGTCTTCATCATCTCCTTCATGGAGACATCTTCTTCCTCAGAACTGTTGTCACTATCTACAACCAGCACCACCTTCTTCTTCTTCTTCTCCTTTACCTCCTTTCCCTCCTTTCCCTTACCAGAGCACCCGTCCTCTGCAACTAGAGCCAGAGGGCCACCAAAGTTTTTCTTCATTTGCATAACTTGGGACTCTTGGCTCTTGAGAGATCCAAACAAGTCTGCTAATGTCCATGTTTCTAGATCCAAGATGGCCTTCATAGACATTGTGATGTTCATCCATTCAGCCCCAAGACTTTTCAAGAATAGTGACTTATTTTCCTCTGCTGTTCTTGGGATTCCATACCTCTTACAGTTGCTGATTAACGTGTTTAGCCTAGAGTATGTATCCGACAAAGACTCACCATCTTTAGCCTTGAAGCTGTAGTACTCGTCG
>NW_020201324.1:66652-67649 GCF_001531365.2 Cynara cardunculus var. scolymus | reverse complement strand
ATCATGTAAGTTTTCTAAAACCATTACTTTGGTTAATAGATAGGTTTGGTAGGTTTAAGGTAATATATTTCAATAAACATAGTGATGCTATTAGTTTGGGCTGCCATTGTTGGGCAGACGTTAGGCTAAGTAGGTAGGTTGAGAATACGAATTCGAACATTGGTATTATTAGAATGCTTAGTTGTTAAATACATGCATTGGTTATGTTTGATTTACAGTCGTTATGCTGCTGAAATATCTACATACATAACCTCACCCGTTTTTGTTTTCGTGAATCATAGGAGCGATTTCAATCGCTTAGGGGTGAGTCACAATCTAGTACCGACAGCCCTCTCCCTGATGAGGCATCTCTTTGGGAGCAAAGTATCAGAGGACGGAGGAAAGGCCGAATATTTGGTTTTGGGACCACTCAGGACCCCTCTTTTGCTATGACGGGTAGATGTAGCAGTAGCGGGTCATCATACGA
Organism: Cynara cardunculus var. scolymus; assembly: GCF_001531365.2. Lineage (NCBI taxonomy): Eukaryota > Viridiplantae > Streptophyta > Magnoliopsida > Asterales > Asteraceae > Cynara > Cynara cardunculus. Next base: position 67,183 of record NW_020201324.1, on the reverse strand, counting down.
GTCAAGAGCGGAGGTACGTTGGTTATATTGTTATAAACTTTCTCTTTACTAAAATTGCGAAKAAATTACTGATTTTGTCGAATATTTAATATTTACAGGTAGCGGAGTTGAGAGAGAAGTTGGAGAAAGAACGGAAGAAGAGGGAAGATTTGGAGACCGAACAGGCCAGACAAGCTGCTGTATTAGCCCAACAGACCGCATTATCGGAGCATTTTGTTGCGTTTATGCGGCAGTCAGGATACGTTTTTCCACCTCCCCCAAATCTCGATAGTTAGATTTTATGTATTCGAAGATTAAATTGTATGAATTTGAATATTTTAAATTGTATGAATCCATATTTTAAATCGTATGAATTGGTTACTTTTGTTCACAGATTTGGTTTGTTATATATTATTATTTTCAGGTTTTTTAAAAATAAATACTGGATTTAAGTATTTTTAAAAAATTATTTTTTTATGTTTTAAACATTAGCGACGGATTTGCGAGGGAAAATCCGTTGCTGAAAGTGCTTGAATTTCCCTTGCAAATCCT
>NW_020201324.1:60146-66078 GCF_001531365.2 Cynara cardunculus var. scolymus | reverse complement strand
AAACATGGAGCTTTAATAAGTTGTACTTATGCATAATTTACTTGTAATATTGAATTTTAAGTAATATGCATCAATATACAATACTTCATGTATAAAAAATGATTTTTAAGAGTTTTTGTCAAATGCTTTATAATCTAGTATAGATATATAGAGAGAGAAAGAGGACGTTCAAAAACAACCCCTCTAGATTATACAACCAATACAACCCCTCTCTCTCTATATATAGACATATATATAGGGACCTAATCAAATGAGAACTGATTAGTTTGTGGTAATTGTGAGGTTCAATCTCAACCACAAATCAACGGATAAATTAGGAAATTAATAATTATGATAGTTTGAGTTAAAATTATAATAAGAGGACATATTAGGTATTTTTTAAAAACTCCTCTCTCCTCTCTTCTCTCTCCTCTCTCATCTCTTCGACCTCCAATCTCCGGCCTCCGGTGACATCGGTATTACAGTATATCACTATGTGTATCACATTGTGTATTACAATGAGTATCACATTGTGTATCTTTGTTTTTAAGGTTTGAGTTGGTATCATAGTTGGTATCACAGTATATCACAATGAGTATCACATTGTGTATCTTTGTGATTACTTGGTATCTGCCGAATTAATGTTCACCGGATGCCGGAGATTGGAGGTCGGAGAGATAAGAGAGGAGAGAGGGTTTTTTAAAAATACCTAAAATGCCCTTTAATTATAATTTTAACTCAAACTATCATAATTATTAATTTCTTAATTTATCTGTTGATTTGTTGTTTAAATTAGATCTCACAGTTACCATAAATTAATTAGTTCTCCCTTGAATGAGGCTATATATATATATAGTTTGTTTCAAATACAACTCATCGTATTTGTACAACCAATGCAACCTAATAAATTGAAAATGATGGGAATTCATTTATTATGATTTGAATATTTATGGATGATGAATGTAGTTCATTAATTATGATCAATACTTTATATTGGTTGCACAAATGTCAATGATTGTATAATAACCGAACTATATATATATATATATATAAATAAATATATATAAAACGATAAAAGTGATCAAAATGAGGAAACTGTTGGTTTTTACTACTTTTGTCCTTTCATTTCTTGCTTTTATATAACAAAAAGAAATGGGGAAAAAACATTGAATTTGTGACTTGCCAGTCGGCAGAAAAAGTGGACGCATAAAACCACAAAAACGATAAACTATACCTCCTTTTTTCATCTTCTTTATTATTTTTGGATTATCCGACCGGTTTCCATACGTCATATCTATCATTATTATATTTAATTTCATCTTTATTTTTATCCATGTAATGCGACGGAAGCTATGAATTTTAACGATTTTAAAATTTCATTGGTTTTATTAGAAAAGATTTAATGATAATATAAGTTACAGTTGGTCTTTACATATTAATACAATCTTACAGTCTATCGATGAAAAAAATTGTATGATAGTTTAAAACCTAATATATTTAAAAATACAACATATTTAAACGATTCCACAAATGTATTTGATTTACAATAAAAGCAAAGAATCAGGAGACCGAGAGTTCCAAAACAATTGAATGAGAGATGAATGAGAAAATTTTTAATAACTCATGCAATTTGAATCTCACCTTGGGGGATGGGGAGAAGACATAGAGATATGAGAGGGTGAAGACATTAGTGAAAATTGTTAAAAGTATCTTGGGAACATAATAAAAAAGATAATAATGTACATTGGTAACTTGTACTATATGTTATTTTAATTGTAGATTAAGAGATTTTAAGACTGAATACATAAAGTAGTAGTACTTAATGTATTATGACTTTATTTTTAAGACTTTTAACGAAAAATTATGTTTGTTGATTTGGGATAACATCATCGGTAGCTTTAGTGAATTCGATCTCTACAAGTAGGTCTTTTTTGGCCTAAATCCACGTCTTTGAATCTTGTTCTCGATAAACCAAAAAAAAGTTAGGGTTTTTTTTTTGAACTAGGTCTGACCAGACTTTTTTAGGTTGGGCTTTTCGAACTTTTTAAAGGCAGGTGATTTCGGGCGTTGGAATTTTTTTTTGGCTTGGTTGGGCTTTAAAGTTGGGTCTACGTTGTGGCTATGGATTTTTCGGGCCAGGATTCACGCTTGAACGTTTTTGTATTTTTCAAGTAACAGTAACTTCTATAAGTCTAATCTTTGAAGCAACACATTTATAACCATTTGAGCGAACACATATGAGTTGTTTGGCAGTTGCTGAATCATTTGGTGCAAAATGATTAAATAGTCGGAATGATTAAGAGACTCTCATTATACAGCACAAAACGAAATATATTTGTTTGGTAATTATTTACAACGAAATTAGAGCGCTGAATGGTTAAGGGGGACCCATGATACAAAATCATTCAGATGGTTTTAGAATCATTAAGAGACACACTTTGTTTTGCCAAACAAGATTCACCTCTTAACGATTCAGACGTTGCCTCTTAATGGAGCTATTAAGAGGTAAACAAACAACCCAATAGTTATATGAAGACAAATTAGAAATTTGGAATACGGCTGAACAGTTTTTATGAATTCAGTCTTTGCAAGTAACGTATTCGAAATAACGTCAATAGCTTTCATGAATTTAATCTATACAAGCAACTGATATAAAACAAATACAACGTAACTTTTTCAACAATCAAACACCCTCATAGATTTGAAACCAATCCAACTATCAGATAAACGAAAGAACCCTCATCTTTATCTTACTTTTTTTTGCCTTTCCAAAATCATGATGTGTAGGCTTCGAGAATGAGAAGAGTAGATTGTTGTAGTTATTAGTCGGCACAATAAGTACAAATAGTAAAAGCAAGTAACATGGTAGTTGGATTTGGTTCCTATTTCTATTCTCTTTCTGTAAGCTTTTACATGAATAAGATATACGTTGAATCATGTTTCACATATATATTTGATGAAGCATGTCCCCACATGAAAACGAAATATACTCTCGTTGGAATCCAACAACGAAATACACATGTTTTTTAGAATTTTCTTTTCGCAGGATTGTTTAGATATAAACAATCTTGATTGTCTTTATCAGTCAGAGCTTATTACAACAATATTGGTTGTTAAGATGTCGACAACCACATGGGGGATATTAACGTTGTAGGGGAGGGGGGACAAAAAAAATGATATTATAAAAATCGAGGAGTCCTTAAATTGACAATGCAAAACCCGTGGTTTGAATGTTCTTAGACATCGCATTGTCGTATGAAAACTAAAAGAAATTTATTAATAAACTTTACGAGAGATAAAATTGGCAAATACACTAGAGAATATATATATATATATATATATATATATATATATATATGGGTCCATTCAAGAGAGAACTGATTAGTTTGTGGTAACTGTGAGATCCAATCTCAACCTCAAATCAACGGATAAATTAGGAAATTAATAATTATGATAGTTTGAGTTAAAATTATAATTAGACGGCATTTTAGGTATTTTTAGAAAACTCCTCTCTCCTCTCTCATCTCTCATCTCTCCGACCTCCAATCTCCGGCCTCCGGTGAACGAAAATCCGGCAGGTACCAAGTAACCACAAAGATACACAATGTGATACCCATTGTGATATACAATGATACCCATTGTGATATACTGTGATACCATTTGAGTACCACTGTATATCACAATGAGTATCACATTGTGTATCTTTATAATTACTTGGTACCTGCCGGATTTTTGTTCACCAGAGGCTGGAGATTGGAGGTCGGAGAGATGAGAGATAGAGATCAGAGAGGAGAGAGAAGAGAGGAGAGAAGAGTTTCTTAAAAATACCTAAAATGCCCTCTAATTATAATTTTAACTCAAACTACCATAATCATTAATTTCCTAATTTATGCGTTGATTTGTGGTTGAGATTGGATCTCACAGTTACCATAAACTAATCAATTCTCATTTAATTAAGCCCCTATATATATATATAAATATATATATATATATATATAGGGGTAGGTTCAAATGCGAACCATCTAATTCTTAAAAACCGTGTGAACCAATTTCGACCAATAAGAAAATTCCATTTATTTTTAATTAAATTTAATTGATAAGGTTATTTATGTCATTTTACAAAAAAATTTGATAATTAAGGAAGTTAGTAATATATTTTATTTAAGGCAAATTTAATAGGAGAAAGTATGAAAAATGGTAATGTTTTAAGTTTTTATTGTAATATATTATTAAAATCTTTATTTTTAAGAAATTGCAATGGAATGAATCTTCTGGGTATCTTGTTCATGTAAAAATATGAAGGTGTATGCAATAGATTCATGATAGTTCATGTATCACCCTAACAGCCCTTGTGCACTATTTTTTAATAGGAGAAGGTGAAAAGATTTCATTGGAAAATAATTAATGAAATAGATTTATGATAGTGAAACGTTTTCATTTTCTTAACAAATTCGAGATTAATGAACTACTTTCATTGAGATCCATGTAAAAATGTATATGAAGTTGTTGCGTTCAGTTGTTATAATAGTCATGATACGGTTGCATAATTGGTTTTGTTCTTTTTGAAATATAYGTATCATGAAATGGGTGCATTATGGAATAGATTCATTTAAAATAGTTAATGAAAYAGTTAATGAAATAGATTCATGTAAAAAGTTAATAAAGTAAAACTCGTTTAATGCACTACTTTCATCGTGATCCATGATGCATTGTATCAGAAGTTGAACCGCTCTGTTGTTAGAATGGTCATGAAACAAGTGCATATTGGGTTTTGTTCTTTTTGAAATATACGTATAATGAAACGGGTGTATAATGGAATAGATTAAAGTGAAATATTTAACGAAATAGTTTCATGTAAAATATGTAATGAAAAAAATTCAAGTAAAAAAAGTTAATGAAATACATTCATAGGTAATGAAATCATTAATAATGGATTTTGYACGTTATGAAGTTAATATGCATGCAAGAATTTGAAGGTGAAAGTGTTTCATTGCAAAAAAATTATAACGAAATAATTTCATTATAATGAAACGTTTTCTTTTTCAAAGTAATTCGAGATTAATGCACTACTTTCATCGTGCAACGGGTTTTGTTCTATTTGAATGGTCATGAAACGGGTGCATATTRGGTTTTGTTCTATTTGAAAATATATGTATCATGCAACGGGTGCATAATGGAATAATTAACGTGAAATAATTTCATGTGAAAATATGTAATGAAAAAAATTCATGTAAATAACTTAATGAAATATATAATGAAATAGATTCATAGGTTAATGTGAAAAKGTTTCATTATAAAATATGTTTTGAAAAAAATATGTTAATGTGAAAAGGTTTCATTATAAGATGGTTCATTGATGTTATATTAATGTTAACTTTTGTTTATGGAATTAATGTTATATTGATGTTAACTTTTGTTTATAGAATTAATGTTATATTGATGTTAACTTTTGATTATGGAATTAATGTTATATTGATGTTAATTTTTGTTTACCAATTTGCCCTTATCATTGAAATAAAATAATTTTTTAATATTTTTTATTTTTTAATTTCCTAAAATAAAATAAACTAATCTTAGCCATTGATCAAGAAAATGGACGGATGAGATTGGTTTACACGGTTTACACAAATGGGACAAGTTTTTATTTGAACGCTCCTCTATATATATATATATATAGACTTGGGATCATGTGAGATCCAGGGTTTTTCGTGAGACCCGTAAGACTAATTCTCAACCTTTGGAATAGATCTACAATCTGAACATTCATAACCACAAAATTGTCACGAGACTTCTCAATAATCACAATATTGTCACTGACTAACCGTGCAACTTTAGACCATGAGATCATTAGTTTATAAAGTTGATCAATGAACATAAATTGGTCTTACGGGACTTACGAAAAACCTTTGGTCTCACGTGAACACAACCCTATATATATATATATATATATATA
>NW_020201324.1:24447-59671 GCF_001531365.2 Cynara cardunculus var. scolymus | reverse complement strand
AGAGAGAGAGAGAGAGAGAGAGAGAGAGAGTTTGTTTCAAATACAACTAATCACATTTGTACAACCAATGGGGAGACCGTCATTCGGTGATACCACAATGCATCTTATATATGTTTGGGTATCACACTGAGGTCGTTTTTGTGGTCGATCGGATATGTAACACAGTGGTATCAATGCATCTTATATGTGCTTAATTATCACACTGTGGTATCATCGAATGACGGTGGCCGGAGGCCGAAAGACGGAGACGAAGAGAGAAGAGAGGAGAGAGAAGAGAAAATACCTAAAATGTCATTGCATTAAAATTTTATTAAAAATTACCAAAATTATAAATTTCTTAATTTATCTATTGATTTGTGATTGAGATTGGATCTCAAGATTACCACAAACTAGTCAATTCTCCCTTGAATGAGCCCTTATATATATATATATATATATATATATATGTGTGTGTGTGTGTATATACACATATATTATTATACTATTTTGAAATACGGTTACATGTATAACTTAATATGTTAAAAGAAGTTTGTTTAGTAATAATGTAATACTATGAAAAACATTATGAATGTGAGATTTTAAACTTACAATCACACGAATATGATCTAGTATGACTGATTTTATGAGCACACATCTTTAAATATATTTAAAATATTTTTTGTGACTAATTATTTATGTCTAAAACATCTTAACTTTGAAAAACTACGATTGGTCGTGGGAAACCTTGACGTTTCGTGTGAAAAACTAGGGAAAAAAACAATAAAGCTTGTGAAGTGTCGTTCTTCTTGTAATAACACGTATACTGAGAGCGTTTGATGATGATATTGTGTTTCACTGTAATCAGTTTTAATTTGTTGTCTTTTGCTTGAATGTTTTTCGCCTTCGCATAATGTCTCGAGTAATGATTATCAACGGTCATGCATAAATAGCTTTACCGACTCAACGGTTGAATCATAATGATGGATGTTATTTTGGCGGTTGGTTATTTTTGGTGCTTTAATGAGATGAACCATAATTGATTGTATGTTATGATATGCATTTAATATTAAAGATAACGGTGGTTGTGGGGGAAATATATACGTTAGTAATAATCTAAGATAGACCAACCTCGGAGTTTAGTCGCTAGAAATATTAAGTTGAATGGTTCGATTGTCGTTGGTCGTATGTTGCAGTTATGGTAATCGATGACTGAGGATCATGTCATGGGAATTTTCCACGTCTCCCAAGTGTGATTTTTTACCCAAATAGTTAAGAGCATCATTTACAATGGAGGAACCTACAAGAAACTTTTCATTTTTTTACTGTCACCACTATCGCCGCCTCAACAAAATAAGAATTTTAATAAAACTCAAGAATAAAGGTTAGAAAAATTAATTAAAATAGTCATTTTTGGCTTGTGGTTTGACCTACTAGGCATTTCTATTCGGGAATTACAAAAATTTTACTCGGTTCGCAGGTGAGAGGTCCGCAATTTGCGGAGGTGTCAAAGTGTAAAAAAAAAAGTTTCTGAACTAAGTTCGCAATTACAGGGACCAAATATGTAAATTTGGTATAGGTCCACAAAAATATGTCAAATTTATATATTTGATCCCTGCAATTACAAACCTGGTTCAAAAACTTCTTTTTTTTTACATTTTAACCCCTCCACATATTAAGGACCGAGTGACATTTTGGTAATTCCTAGAAAGAGATAGTTAAAAGGTGAAACCATGTGGTCAAAATTAGGGGTGTTCATCTAAACCGCTAAACCACTGATATGCACTAATTATTTAGTGTTTTCACACTTATTTTTTTTTACTTAAAAGTAACTTATTTTTCTATTTACATCCCAACTTTGAGTCTTTTATCTTCTGATTTTTCATTTATTGTGTTCTTGGAGTTAAATGTTACGAGTTACTTGTTTTCGGGATAAATGGATGGTTAACTTGCTTATTTTGACAGATCACTTAAGATGAAGCATTTCTTCAGCATAAGGCATCAATTGGAGATAGAAGTTGGGAACTTGAGACCAATGGGAGTTGCTAAAAGGCAAATTTTTGGAAGCTTGGTGAACGCTTTTGAGAAACCCTTCATGGATTATAGATGGAAATAGTTGTTTTAGGGTTTATTTTAGTTTTTTGTCTCATTCATTGACTTTGTTTGCACTTTGGACATGATGGTTTAGTGTTGTAATTTTACTTTTCTAACCCTCTAAGATTAGTATAAATAAAGGGGATTGACTTCTTATTTTTGCATGATCCATAATTAGATCTACTCAGGTTGTGTTAAATATAGCCGCCGGAAATAACGCACTGTTTGGTAGTGTTTAACTTATTCTTTTTATTCTAATATTAACTGTGGTAGTTTCTTACATCTCGTTCTTCACATTACATCACTTTATGCTCTTTACTTACTTACGTCTTTCGTTCTTTACATTATGTTATTTACTTTAAGTCATTTATATTTATGCATTTATATATTGTCGTTTACATTTTTTGCAATTTATTTTCCGTTATGAGTAGCTGTAGCTAATCTTATTAGCTTAGGTGTGAGACAAAAATGTGAAATTTTAAACCAAAGGAAGGTGGATGTTGTCTCACAATAACAACGTTCCACTATTTCACTTCAAGTTTTATAAAACCAATGACACTTCTTGACAAGTTCATCACTTTGAAAACTGTTAAAGTGTCGTGGACTCAGAGATGATCCACTCGAATGCACGTCAATTTGAAAGATATGGGAAGTAGACTTGAGAAAGTTACTAACAAAGAGATTTGTTATCCATGTTTCTCAAATTGGTTAATTCTCAACAAGTTGGTCACTTGTTGAAGTGTTAAAGTAGAATGAACTTAGAGATGAGCAATTCAGAACACATCAACTTGAATGATATGAGAATCCGCTCGAGAGATTTATTTTATATAAAGAGATTTATTATCCATATATTTTGAGAATTTCATTCTGCATTACCACTAGTCTGATACTGCATAGAGATGTGTCGTTGAATCTAAACATTAACGCAAATGCTGAATGTCCGGGAGGAATACCCTCATAATTGATGGTGGAACTAGTTACGACCCACTGTATGTCGTAGCATTGCTACAACATTGGTCTACTGGAATTTGTGCTTAAGTCTCACCAAAAATTCTTACACCCTTGCTTGCTTTATTATCTGTTGCTATAACTCAGTGTTAACTCACGACAAACAGAGTCTTCAAATTTGTCATCTGATATCATTTCCTTCACTATACCTTTATTACGCTTTTACTACAATCCATGTGGACGATACTCAGTATCTGTACCATTTTATTACTTCATAGAAAATATTAGGGCTATTTGTATACTTGCTTTTGGTCCTAATTGCCACGTCTGAGGGTGTGTTAAAGCGCTTGTCAACAGCACAAACTGCCAACATCACACCGCACCGCACCACAAAGCACGGTTTAGAACTTTCATGGTGCGGTTTGTATTTTTACCAAACTGCATTATACAGTGCAGTTTGCGGTTTTGGGTTATTAAACTGCGATCCAAACCGCACCGAACCGCATATTTTGTATTTTTAAATTTTATATATATATATATATATATATATATAATTTAGTATTTATGTAAAATTCTTGGACTTTGTGTTCGATCCAATTAGCAATATTAATAAATTAACTTAATATTTTTGTACTATTTTTAATTATACAATATGTATTTAGAAACCAGATGTATTGAAATTCTTTATTTTTAGGACTACGGTCACTTTTATCATTGATTTTATAATGTATTTTTAAACTTATAATTATTGGATTGTAAGCATAAAGTGCGATAGGGACAAATCGCAAAAACCACAGTAAAATCGAGATTTATGCGGAGCGGTTTGCGGTTTGAGAAAATGCTCAAACCGCATATGTGGTATGATTTGCGGTTTGACCCCAAAACCGCACCACAAACACCCCTAGTAAAAATTGCTATTTTAATTAATTTCCCTCAAGATTATTCTATGAACCTCATTTTTCATTTCCATTTATAAATATAACTTTAATTTATATATGATTACATAGTTTTGATATATGTACATACATATATTATAAATTAATTAAACCATAATTATTAATTTTAATTTGTTAATATATAAACGAAACCATTTGGGTAAATCGTACAAACAATCTACAACCATTGATTTTATAGATTAAGGGTTAGGATTAATTGAGTTTAATTATGTAAATAATGAAAAAAATTTAATAGACTTCATTAAATAAGAGAATCAAAGGACAAAATTGAAAAAATGAAATTGATCTTTAATCATGGAAAGTAATAATTTCGTGTTTATTTTTTATATTTAATTTTTGATATTTCAATTTAACATCTATAGCTTATTATATTTAATGTATCCGTTTCATAAGGTCCATGCAAAGTTTAAAACGGCGTGTGAGTGACGTGGCGGCGACCTCAAGCCTTACAAGCCCGATGAGACAACGACGTTTTTTAGAGCATGACATAAAACGGCCAGTTTGTATGACACACACACATATGTTTTCTATTTAATATTTATATTAAAAAACTTACATTCATATAATTTAATTAATATTATATAAAAAAAATTATGATCAGATATTCAAAATAGAACTTGGAAGGGTTATACAACTTCGTTTTAATCGTGAGTCCGCATGACACATGAATCCAAGAAAAGTGTGAGTGATGCGATTAACTAAGTTTGTAAAAATATAATATCTTAAGTTAAAAGTGTAAAAACATAAAAGTTAAAAAAAATTAAATTTAAGAAAAAAGATAAATTTATTTTGAAAGAAATCACATATTGTAAAAACCGCATGCCACGACGCACCATGGCACGAGTCAAGACGCCTTGTTGTGAGCTACGCCTTACACAAACGCTACAACCATTATCATAACGACGCGGCGTCTTATGCCATTACGCGCCATGACGTACCTTTGTGAACACCTTGGTTCATGTATCGGTTTCATAATGTTCATATACCAGTTTCATGAAAATCAATAATAATAAATGTCTTCCAAAAGGTTAGATAAGATTCCTTCCAAAATAATAGTATTTTACCGTAAAGATTCAATATTGTTTAAGTGATCTCATGAAAATAGTTCGCTCTCACATGATCCCAAGTGTGTGTGTGTCTCTCTCTATCTCTGTATATATATATATATATATATATATATATATATATATATATATATATATAGGGTTATTCAAGGGAAAACTTGGTAATTTGTGATAACCGTGAGATACAATCTCAACCACAACTGAGAGGATAAATTAGAAAATTAATAATTTTAATAATTTTGACTTGAAGTTTTAATTAAAAGACATTTTAGGTATTTTAAAAATCTTATCTCTACTTTCTCTGATGAACCTTATTACAACAAACACGATGTGAACACAAGATATACAATGTGATACCTAAAGAATATCGTTATTGTTTAAAAAAAATACATACAAATGATTCTTATTATGATACCCAAGATGCATAAAATATGTACACTATGATACTCATTGTATAATTGTTGCAATATCCACTCTGATATCCATTTTATACAGGGTGATACCTATAACACTGTGATACCCATTGTTTACGTGTTCGCAACACTAACTTTGTGTTACCCACTATGATATCCATTGTTTACAACGTGTTCAAAACACCAATTTTGTAATACCACTATTATACCCACTGTATACACGTTGATACCCGATGCTCACTCTGATACCAATTATTTACGACATGTTCGTAACACCAAATGCAGGTCCCAATAATTACACGAGAAAGCTTTCAGGCTTACCGCTCTACTGGTTTCAAGCAGAGCTTTAGCCATTGGACCACATCAATCTATCCTACCTAAACAATAAGCCTTTTTCTTGTTAATTTTGGCAATACAAACTAGAAATATAGAATAAGAGATAGAGAGAGTTGTTAAATATGAAGAGAGAGAGAGAGAGAGAGAGAGAGAGAGAGAGAGAGAGAGAGAGAGAGAGAGAGTTAGTTGTTAAATATGGGGGGGGGGGGTTGTTAAACAATTTAATTAAATACAAAATGAGAATATCAAATTACTAATTTACCCTTTCACTTTATTTTAAGAAATTACATTAATTTTCTCATATGATTGACTCACATTTGATTTCATGGTTACCACAAACTATCGAGCTCTCATTTGATTAAACTTATATACATGTAGAGAGAGAGAGTCATTTTGGGAGAATCAAATATTTTATGAGATTCAATTTCAACCATAAATCATATTAAATCAGTGATTAAATTAAAAAATTACTAATTTGGACTAAATTTTTTAATAAAGGGTAATCTAGGCATTTTGCATATCTTCTAACTAATCTCTCATCTCTTCTAATTTCTCTCTCCTATCCAACTAAAAGAATCGGACCAATACATTTTGACCATTTGTCAACACATATTTTATCTAAATCAATATTAACATCATATAAAAACTAGGGTTTTGGTATACAAATTTTTGACTTCCAAGAAATCATAATTCAAAATATAGATCTAACACCAAGAAATATTATACATTTTTTTGAAGAACATAAACATTAATTTCAATAACACTATGAGAAAATAAATTTAGTTAAATGTTTACCGGATAAGTGCTTAACGTAAGTATTCAACACTATAATTTATTTTATTGGGTAATATTGTAGTACATCAAAATGTATCATATGCAACACTATCAAATTGTTTAAGAAATAATAGTAATTATCTCAAATGATTAATTTAGATGTCACAATTTATATTGTTACCATTTGATTACAAGACATCATTTTGTTTAATAATTAACCTGGATATCCAACCCGATATGCGAGCCGATTAATCCAAAGGCAACCACCTGCTTTGCAGATAGAAGTCACCGTATTTGAATCTCCATGGCCACAAAGAGATTTTTATTCCTCATTGGATTTGAAGTTGAGATCTTCTGGTATTTTTGACCTTTAAAGTCAAACTTAAACCAATCAAATATCAACTTATGGTTAAGACATCACTTTTTATGCCCAAACTAAATTGAAATATGAAATATGCTTTTATTGCTGGCAAGTGGCAAAGTACAAAATGAGTAGGTAAACCGTAAACTCATGAAAAGAGTGTGCACTACATTGAACATGAAAATGGATACTTCAATGCAACAGTTGTTACTACCGGGACACGGCGGCGCCGGAGTCTATAATCCTACCGTCTCACATCCTCCCCCAAATCCAAATGGAAATTAAGAAGAAGAACAGTCATGCTATTAAACTTCAGTAATATACAGACACACACACACACATATTATATGTATGTATATTCAGTAATATATAATTATCTAGTGATGTGAGAAATAAACGACTGTAACTGCAACGAAGAAACACCACCTTCTCTGACGGACGTTTTCAAACCGCCGCCCATCTCCACCGCCCTCTTCCTTATCTCCTCCCCTTCCTTCGTACCCATCAGTCTCTTAACTGCTTTTTCCACATCCGCTGCCACCACCACCTCATCTCGCCACGCCCAATCTTTAACAGCCAGTCCAACTTTCAGAATCTTGGTAACAAGCACCGCGTTGGTCGGCTGGTCGGAATGCATTGGCCAAGCCACAATCGGCACACCCATTGAGATGCTCTCCATACATGAGTTCCATCCACAGTGACTCATGAACCCACCTGTAGCCGGGTGCGCCAAGATTTCGAGCTGAGGAGCCCACTCTCGAACCACCAATCCTCTCCCTTTGATTCGATCTTCATACCCTTTTGGCAATTCGAGTCGAGTAATATGGTCTCTGAACACATTACCTTTGTCGGCATCTCTCATCACCCATATAAACTTTTGTTCGCTCATTTCCAAACCAATTGCTAGCTCTATGATCTGTTCTTTTGTCAAGGATGTGGTTGTTCCAAAGGACACCAATATTACGGTATTGGATTCTTGCTTATCAAGCCATTTAAGACATCTGTAGTTTGTATCTTTGCCTCTTTTTGTTGTCTTTTTAATGTCTATCGGATTAAAAGGGCCAAGAGCCCATAGTTTTTTGTTTCTTTTTTTCTCCTCGTTTTCGAGGAGTTCCAACATGGGTTGCTCGATAATTTTGGACGAGTTGTAGATGCGACCGGAGTTGAGTTTTGCATACTCGTGTTGCATAGAGGTGAACTTCTTGAACTCTGAGGTGAAACAACCCTCAAACGACAAGTGATCTTTGCTTATTGTTTGTGGTTCGGTTAGCTTGTCGAGTTGCTTCCGAATGGTTCCCAAAGTGTACATGGACATCGTGAACGCCGACACGCTGTGAAAGGTGTAGGATTCTGAGTTGGGAAGGGAGACAAAGTCTTGAATGACGGAACCCATGAGAGAGTCATGGATCACGACAAGGCGGTGAGTGGTGTAGGAGAGTTTGCGGAGGAGGGCCGCGACGGGGTGGCGGAGATGGACGACGGCTTCACATAAAGGCTGGAGGTGGGAAGGGAATTTGGTGGTGGAGTTAGGGTTTGGCGGAGGAGATACAAAAGGAGGGGTTTGGAACTCATGGAAGTGGATGCTGGTGACGGAGAGTGGATCCCATCCTTGGACCCGGAGCTTCGCCTGGCGGCAATGGATGGTGGTGCTGACGAAGTGGACGGGGATGTTTTGGTCGGAGACGAGACGGGAAAGGTGGAGTAGCTGGTTGAGATGACCTTGCAGTGGAAGTGGAACCATCACTACTGCTGCCGGAGTACGGTTTCTATCGCCGGCGGCCATTTTAGGTGTCACAGTTGAAAAATGAAGCGAGTTGTGTTTAGTTGGTGGGGTTTTTATAGTAACGTTTTTGATGGGGTCGCATGTCTGGTGACGCAATATTGAATTCGAGTGAAATTAAATCGATGGGTGATAAGTGTTTGACCGAATATCAAAAAAAAGGTCAGTTGTGGATATATATTGCTCTTCATTTGCTTTTCACACGTGATCGATCGGAAATTAAAAATGGTGGCCACATTTCAAGATATTTGATACCATAAAAAGTAGCCACGTTTTAAATATTTTATAAATCAAACCTATTCATTTATCAAAACTCCTCATGAGGATATGTTACTTTTTAAAATTTACTAGAAGGGTGCAAGTATAATGTAATAAAATACATCTTCATTTTAATGTTTTGTTTTATTATTTATTTTAGTCGATGTTATAATATAGTTTTATGTTATTTTGAAAAAACGATGATGTTTTTAATTTTGAATAAAATATAAATTTGAAGATATCATAAAAATTTGACAAAAATATATCGATATTAATATCAAATTAACTATTTAAAATTCCTATTTTTTGTGTAATTTTTAATTCAATATTTTTATTATAATTTAATTTAGGTTCAATAACGAAGTAATTTATATTTGATTTAATAATATAATTTTCTTATAAAAATAATAATTAATTATTTTGTTAGAACTCGATAATTATTCTAATTATATTTTAAATTTTTTATATTTTAAAAATGAGATGTTTATCATCTATTTGATTATGTTTATCTGAAGTTAGTTACACGAATTCAAACATGGAGCTTCAATAAATTGTATTTATGTATAATTTTCTTGTAATCTTGAATTTTAAATAATATGCATCAGTATACAGTACTTCATGCATAAAAATGATTTTTAAGAGTTTTTGTTAAATGCTTTATAATATAGTATAGATAATATCAACCAAATAGCCAATTAAAAAATTGGTAATATAGAAGTTCACACCATCTAAAATTTGTAATTAGGAAACACAATTAAGCCTGGCTTTTTATTTTTATGTTTGATTTTTAAACCTAAAAATAAAAATGATCTATGCATAAAATAGAAACTCGAAACTGTTTAAAAGATAAAAGAAAGATCAAGAATAGAAAGAGAAAGATTTCTTTGCTTCGATAGTTGAAAAGAATATTGTCGTTTTACTATTGAAAGTGAAGTGTGTGAAGCATATAGAGTTGTGGTGTACATACCAATTATCTTTTAGAGGGAGTTTGGCATCGATCCATATATACCATGCATGGTTCAAGTCATATTCGAGTTGTGTGTGGTTCCATCATAGACCAAAACGGAACCGAACCAGACAACGTACCGACAATGAAGTGGATGATTATCTTTTGAGTCACAAGCCTAGCTTGAACTCCAATATCCATATCTACATGAAGCCATTGACCTTCGGTTAGATCAAATGTTTTCATTCCAAATTAAGTTTCTCTAACTTGGATTACACGAGCTTTGATCCCCTCGTGATTTTATCTTTTTTCTATAACATGTCCATTTCATGTACTCGTCCAAGGTTCACAATACATTTAATTTAGGATTTATTAAAAAAAAATATAATCAGTCCAGTTTAGCTATTTATCGCCAATAAATCTGATTTATAAAGGGAATATTTAAGTTAATACAATTATTAATTTGTTGGGAGACAAAACGAAAACCATAACAATACATGTTATAAACTAACAATCTCCAAATTTGCAATTAATCTCAAACTAGATCAAGCTAATTCACAATTAACCCTGATGATCAATGAATTAATTGTTCTACGTATATCAAGATTCAAGGGGAAAATGATTGTAATGGACAATAATATATCAACTATTAGCATATGAAATCAATTAAGAAACCCGATCATAGAAAAAGAAAATATGGAAAGAGCTGACACCATAGATTTTTAATTGGAAAAACACTCGGAAAAGATAAACTACAGGCAAAAGACGTTGTGAATTGATATCATTTTGATGATGTTACACTTGAGAGATCATAATCAAAATTAATATAGAAACAAGTGAATTTTAATTGATTGTTGGTCCCTTAAGAGAGAGTAAGAAATTGATCTGTTGCTGAAGATAATAAACAAAACCCTAAAACATGGTTTAAAATTGACCAACTGTTGAAGATGCCTTGCATGCGAGCTTGGAGTTTTCATAAGAGTTCACCTACACTCTTCTTCTCTCTATGCGCTGCTATGCCATATGATCATGTCGTACACCACGATCACAGATGGTACCGTATGTCCTAATTGTCGGGTAACATGATTTCAAGCACAATGGGAAAATAGAACCATAACCCTCTAAGGACCCATATGAACTAGAATAAATCGGGTGTTTCGAAACTATGTCTCACAGTTAGAGGGACTTTGAATCACATCAATAAACGAGGCTTGATGCCTCTATGGTATCCACACGAACAATCTGAATTCTTTGCCTTCTTGTGATGCTAGTCACAGTTCAAAACTTAAAAATAAAATGAGAGCATATGATTATAGGCAATTGAGAGAGAAAATTGAAAGACCATTTTGTTGCATAAAATGTCATACATCTTATGGTTATAAGAAGTATGACATAAAACCACCACCATCTCTACACCTTACGTAAGTGTAAAAGTTGGCATACACCATCGCTGTCCTTCTAAGACCACCACTGGTCAACCTAGTTTATGCCAAACCTAGTTTGTACATTTAATTCTTTTCTCCTTGATGTCCAGATTGAACACAAGACATTGAATGCCTCATTTTCGTTATGTCTAATCTCTAGTTTCTTGATTTCCTAATGTACTGATAGGCAGGGCCGTCCCTAGGGGAGGGCGGCACGGGCGCACGCCCAGGGCCCAAAATTTTTCCTTAAAATACAATAGTAGTATAAAATAATTTAATAAATTAAAGAAACCCAAAAAATTGTAGCATATAATAAGAGGCAAAAAGAATTTAGTAGATAATAAGGACCCAAAAACATATCAATTAATTATATTGGAAATAAAAATAAAAAAATTAATTGATAATTCATTATATGCTATTGTTTATTGTCTCTCTAATTTTTTGTTATCTTCAACGAGGTCCAATGATATTGGCTATTGTTATCTCTATATGCTTGACTATTTTTGTGCTTCAACATTTCAACGTCACGATCATGTGCTTGCTATTGTTATATATTTTTGTTGGATATTTTTATTAATTTTTGCTTCTATTGACTATTGCTATTATCTAGTTCTAATTGTTTTTGTTGACTATTATTATCTATTTTTGCTTCTATATAAAATATTTTGCTATTGTTTGACAATCAATCTATTGTTCTTTTAATTTATGACGTGTTTATGGTTTTGTGATTAATCAAAAAAAATTCTACTAGATGTATTTAGTAATGTCTTTTATATATGTCATGTTCCATAAACTTTTAATCTTAACATCTTATTTTACTTGAGAGAAAAATAAGGAAAATAGAATTTAAATATTTTCATCAATTGTTTGACTTATGTATTTTTCATTGAGATTATGCGACACCACAAGATTCTATTGGATCTCAATGAATCATCTTTTTTCTTTTGTATTCTTATTGATCTTCATTTGTCTACTTGTCTAGAAAACCTTGATGATCTTCTTTATTATTGATTCTCATTGACCTTCACAATTACTTCATTCACACAAATTCTCTTTTTGTATCAAAATAACACATATTTCTTGTTATGAACTAAAAAAATTCTTACTTTTTATAAAAATTTATCAACCATAGTTTCTATATTCTTGGTTTCAAATTACCTAACAAGAAGTATGTAAATTTAAGTACTCCCTTATATATTTATAATAAAGATAAATAAGATTTCTTTCCTCTGTGAATTATTAGCATTTCTTATACTTAATTTTATACTAATGAAGAACAATTATTGAATTTTTTTCGTACTTACCGAGGGTCATTATAAGAAAAGTGAGTTTTGACAATGTGTTTTTTAGCGATGACATGTTTCCGCCATAAGTTATGGCAACAACATGTTGTTATATACTTTTTCTGATGATAAATGAATTTTTAGCAATGACAAAAGTCGTTGCTAAAAACCTTGTTACTTGCAGTGGGTCCTGTTTTTATATTCGCCCAGGGCCTATAAAATGTCGGGAACGGGTCTGCTGATAGGACATACGATGATACGTCATATCAATTATCTGAGTATGCATGCATTTTTTATTATATATTTATCAAGAGGCCTAGAGACATCACTCCCATCGTAAAATGAGGAACATATCCTATGTCGATACATGCTAGTTCTACCATGTGATATATAACATACCTAGAATCATTATGTCACCCAATTATAAAATGATTAGAATAAATGTCAAATACACCACTCATACACAACAAACTCTATGTTCCCAAGTCAAAGAACTACATGTACATTGACTACATGAGAAACACTTATGACACTTAAATGACATCCACTGCAATGCATACATAGCGAGTCACATCCGGTACGCAAAATCTCCATCTTATACCCATATGCATATTCAATATCTCTATATGAATCTCTCTCTCTCTCTCTCTCTATATATATATATATGCTAGTCATTATCATATTAACTACTTCAACCTTAAACACGAAATAATATTTAACTACGGACATTTAGAATATATTATTCTAAGATTATTTATTATGAATAATGAAAACACATAGTATAATATAGACATAATAAAATGGACAGAACCATTTTATTTATTTATTTATTTCATGAAACAAAACTCAATATTACAATCATCTTATGATTGGTTTTTGGCCATTCACTAACACCAATTAAAGCAAATGAGATCACATGAATGCGATGGGGAAGATTGTGTACGAAGGTCGTAAACCTTGTACCAAAATCCAATATGCTAAACAATTTTCTGTAAGTGACTTGGGCAATGTCATGGTCACATAACATAGAAAGAAAGCCAAAATTTGCCTGGATTTAAGGCACAACTTCACAATGATATATATTTCAGATGAGTCAAATACTAATAGTATAGTTAAGAAAATATGACCACGTAAATTTTTTAAAGCTTTGAATCAAGTTCCTGCCAAATGGCATGGACCGGTCCTTCCCAGTCCCCCTTACAATTTTTTCTATCATTTCATAAACACATAACTTTAACCGATATGGATGCCCTAAAGAACACGAGTCGGTTCTAATATATATCATTCATTCACTATTTCTAAAATCTGACCACAGAACTTCATGCAACTTCCCAAGCAACCGCGACTTTCCCAACGACTTAAGTCACTTGGATAGTCGCCCGACTGTCCTTCGCCAACAATATTGTGTGTTAGGCGGGTTATTGTTCGAGTTTGGTGGCCAGAAAGCTCACATGGGGAACTTTGATGCAATTTTTGCAGACAAATATTATAGTGTCTCTGCTTTTTTTTTATTTCACATATGGATATCTTCAATCCTCATTTTCCAAATTAATTGTACATCTAAGGAGGGCATGATTTGTTTTAGGGAATATGAATGGTAAAATGTAGGAATAATACTAGTCATTGCATTAATGTTGTTTGGATGATATTAGCGAATGAGAACGGTCATTCCATTATCTATGCCTCTTCCTCTATTTATTTATTTATCTTCCATGAAAAAATTAATAAAATCAAATTAAATAGACGTTAATGTTGATAATGATGAGAATTGAAATAAAAAATATTCACACAACCAATCAAGTGCTTAGGTTTAAAATCGAGGTCTATATATGGTTTTTTCCAACAAAACTGTATACAATAATAAACTGTAACATAGCTAAAGCCGCATGGTAGTGATGGAATAAGGCGACAAAGCAATGGCGAAGCATGAGGTATTTCACCAAGCAAAGGTTTTACGTAAAATGTGACCTACCATTCCTTATTCTCATACCTCCCAAATTTCTTAGGAATATGTAACACCGTAATTGTCAGATAACGGTAATGGTCTGATGACGGTTGAAAGAATGGTGGGGAAAAAGGTCAGGAGAAAAGAGTCGGAAATTGGTTGGGAAAAGGTCGGAAAACGACATGGCACGACATGGCCCGTGGCTCATGCCGCGGGAATAACTGTTTGGCATCATTTTGGGCATGGGCGACCTGGCCCGCGATTTAGGTCTCGGGGAAGGTCAAGAAAAATCTATAGTTTGTAAAAAAACTTGATTTGTTTAGGGTTTTCAACCATTTCTTCCACCACTTCTCATCCTCCCTCATCCTTGGAGATTTTGGCACTTTAAGGGCCAATTATTGAGAGGTTCTGGAGCAAGATGGAAACTTAGGCATGGGGATTGAAGATTTATGGTGGATGATTTAAATATCTTCATGAGGTAAATTATTGGGTGTTTTGAGTTTCATTTTGGGAATTTCATGGATTTAAAGGTTGTGGCTATTTTGGAGCCTTGTTAGTCTTAGATTGTTGTCTTGAGAAGTTTCTTGGAAGTTTCTACTTAAGGATCTCAAGCCTTCATTAATGGAAACTAGAATTTGGATTTTGGAATCTAGGTTTAACCTAACCTAGCACAGTGAGTTCAAGTTGCTTTGTAAAAACTATGTACATGCTAAATATGTCCATTTTGGAGTCTTAAAGATATTTTCTTTATATTTATCCAATGTGTTGATTATTCGATGAGATTTGCATCTTTAGATGTAATTGATTTACAAATCTTGTAAAATAGTTATATTTTGGGTTTTGAATATTTTAATAAATAAAGCATAAGAGTGTGTTTTCTCATGGTTTGTTGTATAAATGAAGATTATTTGACATTCATGCATTCTTAGTGTACTTGGTTTTATAAACTATTTGGAAATATAAATAGCATGCTTTTATTTGAAAAATATACAAATGATATGTTTTTGAGTTAATCATAGTTTTGGAGCATGTGTTTGCATAAATGTTGGTTAAATGCATTTTTATTTCTTATGTTGACTTCTACTTGAGGAGTCAAATAAGTTTTATGGAAACATTTATCCGATTTTAAATTTCTCAGTATTGAGCTTGGACATGGTTTCCATTTATTGCATCTTTATTTGACAATTACATGTTTTAAGTGTGCTGGTCATTCAGCTGGAGTTTTATAATGGAGACTACAATGCATTGGATCTATAGAAATGTGAATAAGTCATTTTCTGAGTGATGAGTTTTGATGCTCTCACTCTGATAAACATGGTGATCATGTCGGTATTGTGAAGAGGGACCCACGTGTGTTGGACTACGAGTATTGCAAAGGTAGACTCTATAGAGTCAGACTCAGGGGCCTATGAGTTGTCGATGCCATTCAATATTGCAGAGGTGAACTTGTATAGAGTTGATGTTCTGGAACGATGGGTCGATCTTTGTTGTTTTAAGTTAGAAGTTTTGATGTTCTCGCTAGTATTTCTAGTGAGTGGTCACCAAGTCATGGTATTGAGGGTTTGTGGTGGTACCCTATTGGGTCATATATATATATATATATATATATATATAGCTAGTAGCCTGCGGTGGTATACTATTGGGTCATATAAGGAGCTAGGTCATGCAGTGGTGCTCATTGGTGCCATATACATAGATCGATGACCTTTGTGGTGAGACTCATCTACAGGACGAGCATGGTCACCCTTGAGGCTTGCGGTGGTACACGTTGAAGTCGTGTAAGGACCTTAGGTAGAGTCGTATATGGATCCTAATGACCTTGAGTGAAACTCGATAAAATTGATGAATTTATTACTTTGTGTTTCACCACAATCTATAGAAACGGGTCTCCCCCGTCATCGAAAGGTGTTGTTTTGGGTATTTGAGTATTATCCATATTTTTGGTGATATTTTAATTATTGAGTGTTATCCATGAATTATGATTTGGATATGTTGGAAATTATCCATGTTTTGATGTTTGGATAATAAAGTTTTATCCATGTTTTCGGTAATTGAATATTTAACCTTATTTCGTTTCATGTTAAATGGGTGTTTCAATTACTGAGTTTTCAGCAAGAAAATGGTGGGTTTTTGGGAAGATGTTACTTTCGTATTTTATACATTTCATTTTGGAAATTATGTAGCATTCTTTGCATTTTACCGATTTATATAAATGATGAAAACAACTTGAACTCGGTAGGCGTTAATTCTTACCCTTTTTATTTGTCGGCATGTGCATCAAGTCCTCATAAGGAATGATACCAGTAACACTGTGATGAATTGAGTGCTAGTTAGAGGCATGAGAAACAATTATCTATTTGGGGACGTCTTTCTTACCTTGGAAATAGCAACAATCACTAGGTTTTAGTAACACTCGTCCTCTAATCTAAATTTTATGTAAGGTTTGGTTTATTATTTCTTGATGTTAAAACCTTGATTGTCATTATAGGTAATCAAGTGTTGACATTTAGAAATAAATTTATTTCTGAATTGATGTTTTATCAAGAAAACAATAAACCCTATTTATAAACTAAACTAACTAAGAGATAACTATGAGACTAAATTCAAAGCTAATCTTAATCGTGAACCAACTATGAAAGGTATTTTAAATAATTAATAAAGTAAACTAATCATTATTCTATTTTAATTATAAATCTAATAAATAAGAACTAAAACTAACAAATAATTATCCTAAACTAATTAAGAAACAAAGTAATTGAATAACCAAATGAATGCAATATGCAGATGACCGTTAGGTCGTCGAACCTAGCACACGACTTAAGCCAAGAGAGAAGTCGTGTAAGCAACTGTCTTCGAGTTTTTGACACAAGATTTTGGCTTTCTTTCGAGCTCGTTTTCTTCTTTTCCAGAAATCGAAGAAAACCCTCATCAACTCTTGAATTCTCTTTGTATCTAACACCCTCACTTGAAAAGAACTCGACCTTGCGTTCACTTGAAAATCAACATCATGATCTGATTTTTTATGGAACGTCGAATCGTATAACATTCCTATCCTTAATGCTTTAAGATCCTCAACTTGGCCTTCAAAATTCGAAAAAGGCTGACCAATCAAATCCCAAAGGATGTTGTCATGGTTGCCTCCATACAAGGGGGAGGAATATAATAACTGGATAAGGACGAAATCCTATTTTAAGATCCTCTTACCCAATCTTAGATTTCAAGGACAAAAACTTATTTTAAAAGGGGAGGAATATAATAACTGGACTTTTGTAACAAACTTTATGTGAAAAGTTAGTGTTTAGGGTTAGTTATTGCTCTATATGCTTGTATATATAACATATGGACTTGAATCCAAGCTAACTTTGTCAAACATGGTCATGAGAGGGGTTAACATGGACAAGTGAAGCTAGAATTAAACCTAAATGTAAAAGAATTCACTAATCATTGTAAGGACACAATTCATGAAACTTGAGGGACTAAAAATGAAAAATAGAAAAATATAAAAACAATTTTGAAAATAATAAAAATCATTTATCATATTTGTTTCTCTCTCTTCTCCACGTCTCTTTTAGAACCCTAGAACCAAAATCTTTCTCCTTCAAATTGAGTCTCAAATCTTTATGAAATCATAAAATATTGAAGAACTGAAGTTAAATCTTGAAGGTAAACCATCGGGTAAGCTTGTAACCTTGAAATCTAGGTTATTCGATTGAAACACATACTAAGTTGTGTGTATTTATTGATTAGGTGTTTAGAGTTTGGAAGGGATTGAAGGAAACAACATCTTGAATATGTTGTAATCATCCATAAGGTAAGAAGTTGGTGAACCTTAAAAGTTTGATGTTTGGTTACCTAACATTCAAGTGAGATTTGGTCTACATGATGTTATGTGTTGTTAAACCAAAACCAAATTCTCTAATTTTGTCAGTTGATGGTTCATAATAGTTACCAAATCAATGGGTAGTATTGGTATGTTAAAGTAGTTTAAAATGGTGTTGTTGGCAGGAAACAAAAAGTTGCTGATTATTCAAAAATGTGTATAAAATTATCCATTGGTCCAATTGAGGTGTATAATATGTCATTTGAAAGCTTAGGATCTCTACTACAACTTTTATGTAGAGTCCGAAAGCTAATTATGACCTTAAGTGTGTCAAAATATCATATTATAGTAGTTGGTTTCAGGGTACTCGGGAATTACACACTGTTGGTATAAAATTCATATATAATCGGTTGTAGCTTTAAATGGCATGAATCTTGTACATATAGTTAATGTTTAGAGTTAGTCCTTGCTCTGTATGCTTGTACATATAACATATGGACTTGAATCCAAACTAACTTTGTGAAATATGGTCATGAGAAGGGTTAACATGGACAAGTGAAACTAGAATTAAACCTAAATGTAAAATAATTCACTGATCATTGTAAGGACACAATTCATGAAACTTGAGGGACTAAAAATGAAAAATATAAAAACAATTTTGAAATTAATAAAAATCATTTATCAAATTTGTTTCTCCTCTCTTCTACACGTTTCTTTTGGAACCCTAGAACCAAAATCTTTCTTCTTCAAATTGAGTCTCAAATCTTGATGAAATCATAAAATACTGAAGAACTGAAGTTAAATCTTGAAGGTAAACCATTGGGTAAGCTTGTAACCTTCAAATCTAGGTTATTTGATTGAAACACATACTAAGTTGTGTGTATTTTTGTGATTAGGTGCTAGAGTTTGGAAGAGATTGAAGGAAACAACATCTTGAACATGTTGTAATCATCCATAAGGTAAGAAGTTGGTAAACCTTAAAAGTTTGATGTGTGGTTACCTAACATTCAAGTGAGATTTGGTCTATATGATGTTATGTGTTGTTAAACCAAAACCAAATTCGCCAATTTTGTCAATTGATGGTTCATAATCGTTACCAAATCGATTGGTAGTGTTGGTATGTTAAAATAGTTAAAAACGGTGGTGTTGGTAGGTAGGGTTGTTCAAAAAAACCATTGAACCGCTCAAACCGGCCGAACCAAGTCAAACCGGACCGTTTTTGGCGGTTTGAGCGGTCTGGCAGTCTGGTCTGGTTTGGAGGATAGCAAAACTGGGTGGTCCGGTCCGGTCTGCGGTTTGGAACTTTTTTTGGGCGGTTTGGACCAAACCGACCACCAAATACATATATATATATATATATATATATATTTATCTATTTTAATATTAGCAAGCCCAACTTTTTTAACTTATTGGCTATGACCCAAATATATCCCAAGCCTAACATCTAACATAATCAAAATTGACGACTAAAACCATTAAACCATTGAACATGTCGACACATTTGATATTGACGGTCTCCAAATTTTGAAACCCCTCAAGAATTCCATCAATTTATTGATCTTTCTAATCCATGGTTTGATTTCGGCGCACATCATCAAGATATGAACCAAGTGATTCAACCAACTTAGATTTGGCTTCTATTTTGTTTGGTCAAGAACTCAAGACTCAAGAATTGAACCATTGAATGTTGTGAAGTCGTTGATTTTTTTACTCAATACTCACAGTAGAGTTGTAACTTTGTTGATTTGTTTGTTTTTTAGTATGTTATATATTTATTTGTACTTTTGATTGCTTCGACTTTGTACTCAAGAGCTGCTTAATTATTACATTTATTTGTTTAGATATTTTGTTTTGTTAAAATGGATATTTAATCTAAAATTCTAAATTATATATGTTTTTTAAGTTTAATACTTAAAGTCCATTAAAGGCCCAAACCGCCTAAACCGGTCAGACTAGACCGTTTTTTCGTGGTCTGGTTTGACCGGTCTAGACACTTGATGTCAAACCGCTCTGTTTGAAAATTTTATAAACCGCCATTATGGTTTGGTTCATGGTTTGAGGGGTTAAACCGCCCAAACCGGACCGCAAACACCCCTATTGGTAGGAAACACAAAGTTGTTGATTATTCAAAAATGTGTATAAAATTAACGGTTGGTCCAATTGAGGTGTATAATATGTCATTTGAAGGCTTAGGGTCTCTACTACAACTATTATGTAGAGTCCGAAAGCTAATTATGAACTTAAGTGTGTCAAAATACCATATTACAGTAGCTGGTCTCAGGGTACTTGGGAATTACACACTGTTGGTATAAAATTCATATATAATCAGTAGTAACTTTAAATAGCATGAATCTTGTACAGTTGGAACCATAAGAGGCATATCTACAGCTTTCATTTAGTAAGTATTACCAAATTCAGCTCCTAAGTTTAAGATAGAGTCTAAAACAAAGATGGACAGAAGCTGAAATATGTAGGGGACAAACTTCCTTCTATGATGTCTTATTTGTTTGTTTAAGCAATGTCATCCCCTTACCAATACTAACTTTGAATTGTAAGCCGATTGGAATGAAAATAAAGCTTAATTAAGTTAAAATAAATGTACGCATGGGATGAGAGATTAAATAAACATCGGTAATCATAGTATAATTCTAAGTATATATTACATGTGATAAGAAATCCGACTAGCAAGGATTGGAAACGTTGGGATAAGGGTATCATGCTTTGACTATCTCGGCTATATAAAGGTAAGGATCTCTAATTATCTTTACACAGGAGTGACCTATTGTTAAAGGTCATTCCATTCGAATTTGATTTACCCATTGCTAAACTTGAGCTACGAAAAGATCTCAATGACATTGATTCTTGGATTTACATTGTGTCATTTCTCTGTTGAAATCCATCTGGTGTTCCATTAGTTGAGCATAGCCTAGGAGTTTTCCGAAGTCTGTTGCCCCTAATAGGGACGGATGGCCCGGTTCTTGAGTTTTACTCCGAAAGCTGAGGCACGAATGGAATGTGATATGTAAATGATTTATTGACTCAGTCCAAGGATTGGGAGATGATTGATTTGAGAATAACACAACTAGATAGAGTCAAACCATATTGACATGTTCATTAGTTGTTGATCTGTCTTTGGGATCCGACTAGATTACATTAGTTGTGGTCCTTTACCCAGACACTTCGCCGGGAGCACTGACCTTGTGATGTTTCTATGGTGGTTGTAATCACTATGGCGTCCTTGTGTTTGTCTGGAGAATGAACTGACCCTGATCCGGCCATGAGGGTGGATGGATACCCTAGAAACATAACAGAATTAGGACTGCTTTAATTATAGTCGAGAGCCAATGGATGTCGTGCCCACACTACTAGTTCTCACGTATGCCCATAGGACCGTACATCCTCTAGGAACAACGGCTTTTATGTGTTCGGTGATTTATGTGAACTTGAATAACACGAAAAATAGATGAGGTAATTATGTGAACCCCCTTGTAATATCTTTGTGATATTCGATTGATTTATTTTATCATTTCATTTTTTTATCCTACATTGTTTATTGTTCATTTGTTGATCCCTTCACTGAGTTATTACTCAGCCACGTTTCTTTTCCGTGGCAAGTTCTAGCTTTTTAGACGACCTCACTTTTCTATAATTACTTTTGGGTTGTATATATATATATATATATATATATGTGTGTGTGTGTGTGTGTGTGTGTGTGTGTGTGCATGTACCTTAACACCTGGTTGTCTACAATGATGTTTATTTTGGTTATGTAATTAACTTAGTTGCTCTGTATACTTTTAGTCCTGTAGGGTTAGAATGAGATGTTACACGGCTCCTCAGGTCACGCGTCTTAAGCCGTAGAAGAAGTCGCGTAAGCGACTGTCTTCGAGATTCCGAAGCAAGATTTTAGGCTTCTTTCGAGCATGTTTCTTTTGCAGATTTCGAAGAAAACCCTCGTCAACTCTCAAATTCTCTCTGTTTCAAACGGGTTATAAAAGGGATAACGAGTTTCCAAATTTAAAGTTTGTTTAGTTTTTAGTCAACAAAAAATAAGAATAATATTCTCACCATAAGGGCCTTTCCAGATCTCCAAAAGTCATCGGTGTCCTAATAGAATACATAATAGGTTTCAAGTTTACAAGACTAATAATTATACATCATATAATTATTTTATGATAATTTTTCATAACGAAGTTAGACAACCTTAATAAAACTCAAAAAGTAATTGTGCTATCAATGTTATAATAGGACACTTTTATGCTTTTTATAAAACTTGTTATATATGCCACTTTTCAATTGTGTGCTATAAATAATCTGATATAACAATTTACTTATTGTGTCATATTTAGTTGTTTAATTTTGTCGATTAAAATTAAGTCGTTTAACTTTATTCTAACAACTTATTGTGATATAATTGTATAAGAGACGCAACTTTTGGTCATATATAAATTTGAAATCTCATTAAGTACTGCATTAGGATGCTTGGTTGATCATCTTAAAATGCCGATTTTTGTAGTTGTGGCCACTGGACCTAGGTTCAATTGGTTGAACCACGTAAGTCCTTATGTCATTTTTTTCCATTTAGTTTCTGTTAATGTACTAAAATTGGTATCCGGAGCCGTTTTAATTTAGGATTTTGCTTCTCATTTGGCTGATGTTGTCTTATAAGTGTGATATTGACAAATCTAATGGATCAAATGATTTCAATCATTTCATATCAAGAAAAAGTGAAGATGAGGGTACCGTTGGTTTAATATAGATACTGCGATTGTCTTAGAACTAGAAAAAAAAACAACAAATGTATAAGAGGATGAGAAGGGTGATACTTTTTGAAGGAAGAACGGTATGATTCTGATGAGTTTAATTGATGAAGTCTGGAGAGAAGTGGTAGATGAGTCATTCTTGCGTCGTTATGAAAAATCTTATAAAGTAATTATCAGGAAAAAAACCCTTAATAAGTCGTTATATCAAAAGTAGCATTTGTATACGTCGTTGTAGGGGTTAATATGAAGTAGTTATGGTTGTCAATAAAGATAGGAGCACAAAGGGGATAATAGGAAGAAAAACAAGTCATGTTCCAATAAAATCAAGGCCGTATTGCAAACTTCTTCTATCTTATTGCTGTAAGGAAATGAAACGTATAAAAAAGTAAAGAACGATTGTGCATAAAGAATAAAGGGAAACGTAAAGAAAGGAATCAAATAGCAGGAGACGTGTTATAGTACGATAGTTTCGATGATAGTGAAAGCACATGTTTTTCAACATTAATACATCAAAATGTGCAAAACATGATCGGCGTCATTGTCACTAGTGCATCTTATGTACATTATCGCCCTTTTAATTTCTCCATAGACCTTATTTACATTAGTTAAAGAGAGTCGAATGGTATTACAAGACTGACAAGGGCTTGGTGTCAAAGGAAACACGACTTGTCCAAACATGTGATGCTCGGTACATTCTTGATCTACCAAAGTTTTTGACTCGTTTGGACTCTTGCTAAGCAAGGTATGGATGAAAACTTTCGTAGCCCAGACAAATCATGATCATCAGGAAATCTTCGTTGGACCTTTTCCAAGATACTCATGTCACGTTTTTCTGTTCATTGGTTATAAAAAAAAACCACTAAAACTAAAGTCGTTTACCAAATGATGTAAACTACACAAGAAAAGATGACATGAAATCCATGAATGAATGTTTGTCAAGAACATACAGCCTACATAGATTATAAATGTTTTGATGATGGACCACAATCTTGTTTGTCTTATTGAAAGTTCATGGAAAAGTATTTATTTGCCAAAATGTCAACCATAGAAACATATATTTTCATAACTTATAACATGATTTTGTTTAAATAAACATGCAAAACGATTTTTCAACACCAATATTGCATTTTTTTTTTGTTTACAAACTAAAATAAATTCTTTATGCTACAAAATCATGGGCATGTGAACCATAAGGGTGGTGTCTGATTGGTTAAGCACCAGGAGGTCTCAGGTTCAAATCTAAGGAGAAATAAAAATCCCTTTGTGACCACGGAGGTTCGAATGCGGTGACTCTGGACTATCTGCAAAACAGATGGTCGCCCTGGGATTAGTCAGCTCGTATAGCGGGTTGGATGGTTAATCGGAAAAAAAAATCATGGGCATGTGAATGTGGTTCATGTATCTAAAGGGATTTCTAGTGTTCATATATATTCATCATCGTATTTACCCATGTTTGTGACAGTTTTTTTGAGAATCTTGATTGTTTAATATTCTACTTCATCGCCAAGTACGTATAAAATATATTCCATGTTGAAGCGTAATTGCACACTCATGCGATCTTTGCCGACCCATGGAGCTTGGATACGGTTTCCTGATTGCAGATCGATGGGTAGTTTTGACCCGCAAAGTGAGGCCCGAATACAATTCTGTAGATCAACAAGATGACCGATTCACTTTGCTAAGAGTTTGGTTGCCGCTTGTTAATCAATTGGTATCCTCAACATAGTTAATGAACCGTGTTATAGTAATTTACTTGTATTTCAATTCGTTTACCTAAATTATGGAAAGAGAATGAAATGTTGGGGGAGTGAAACAATAGTGTACGTATACGGTGCCCTTTTCCTAATTATCCAACTTTTGGTACAAAATATCGGGCATTTCTAGGGCACAAAAACACAATTTTCGGTAATTCACGCTGCTATTTGTTGGACACACAGAAGAAAATTTCTTTTCTATGATAACATATTCTATAATTGACATAAAATAATAAAATATGTCACTTCGCTAAATATCGACACTTTAATTGCATTTTGTATCACCATTTCACTTTCTACAATGACATAAAATCAGAACTTACAAAAGATTTCAATACAAGACAACCGAGCATCACTGATGGGAAAAACCGTAGATAATGACCATACAAACGGTTTTTACAGAGAGAAAATATGTCTGAAAAAAATGATCGGCAAGAAAACACCGACGACATGTCCAATGACGGATCCAGGGTTTTTACTTAGTAGGGGCACCTTTAAGGTAGATTAAAGGCCCGCAAAATTGTCCGGTGTGTTTATAGCCTAATTTCATTGTTTCAAGGGATTTTTAAAGTTTTTTATTTGATTTCGAGATATTTTCAAGTTTTTTTTTTCGATTTCAAGTGACTTTTCCTGTTTTTGTTGTTGATTTTGAGATACTTTTTTGGTTGATTTTGAGGTAATTTTTTTTGTTGGTGGGGGCATGGTCCGAAAATTACTGGGGACCAATAGAAAGTTAAAAAAGAATTGTTTTTAACCTAAATAATTAAGAATTCTTTTTTTTTAGATGGGGGGCCATCCCCCCACCATTTGTATGCTACATTTGCCCCTGGACATGTCTGGCGATTGTAGAACATTCATCAATGGATACAGTGATCATTAAATAATATACAAACTTGTTAAATCGTTTCAAAAACCATTGTATTTCGACAACCACCGATGGCTTATTGAACGTATTTACCGATTGTTTTGAAATGAAACTACCGACGGTTATTTATGTCAGTAATCCATTGTAATTTTTAAGAAATAAAAATGAAGACCATCTTTCTGGATTAATGATCGCCTCATTATCAACGCCAATTCACCAATGGTTATTTGACGGTTTTCCCATGACATTTGGTTCATGATTTTCAAATTTTACCGATGGATTTAGTGTTGATGGATTTTATTTTGCCATTCATGAATCGTCTATATTTTCTAATTTGTATTAAAACAATAATCTAATGTATTGTATCTCCTGAAGTTTAATCATGTATAAAAGAAATTTATACACAATTTATTAAAACTAACCACAATTATTAAAAAAAATATTCAATCTCTTTGCCATCTCTTTCTCGGCTCTCACACTTTCACGCTCACGTCTCTCCCACTCACAATCTTCTCTCTCTCTCTCTCTCTCTCTCTTTATTGTTCGTGTTTCTCCCGCTCACGATCCTATCTCTCTCTTAGCCGCTTTAGTCTCTCTCTTTATTGTTCGTGTTTCTCCAGTTCACGATGCTATCTCTCTCTTAGTCGCTTTTGTCGCTCTCTCTATTGTTCGTGTTTCTCCGGTTCACAATGCTATCTTTCTCTTACTCTCTCTTTATTGTTTGTGTTTCTCCTACTCACAATCCTACATCTCTCTTGTCTCTCTCTTTATTGTTCGTGTTTCTCCCACTCACGATCCTATCTCTCTCTTACTTGCTCTTGTCTCTCCATCTCATGATCATCTCTCTATCTCTCTCTCTCCTCTCTCTTTCTCGCTCTCGTTTCTCGGCCATTCTTCAATTTCTCCATCTCTTGCTCCTGTCTCTCGGCTTCTCATCCTTTTCTATCTTTTACATATTCCTTTTTATTCTTGTTCCACAAAAAATTAACGCATAATGACTGATACAATATGTTTTAATTGATTAAGAAAATAAAGAAGAGTAAACAAAATAATCTTGTCAATAGTGTGAGATCAACGGTGTTGTGAACCTGCCACCACAAAGTGTGAATGCTTGCTCATACCAAAACCAAACAAATTCCCTTTTAACTGGATAAACCTTCGGGTAAATTTGTTCATATTATCGATGGTGTATCGACGAGTATTTCAATAAAATGAACCCCCCCCCCCGGTTTTTGGTCTAATACATTAAGAATACATACACATAATACATGTGTATGTCTACATGAATGTAGTTATACTTGTGTATATGTTTAGGTTCATTTATTCATGTGTGTGTATATATAAGGATGTTTAGGAACCCACAATACACCACGTGTCCCTCCTTAGGATGAATATGGAGGCGTTATTCATCATTAATAACACATTCATGAAGACGTGATATTTATCATGAATCACATATTGATGATGTATAACACATTAAAAATTAATATGAGAATGGTGGAAGTTGTTACGAAGACAAAATCGCCCTCCATTTTAACAAACAAGGTAGACATCTTTTTGGTCTGTACTAGGGACCAATTACAAAACAGAGTGCAAACCACATGACTTTTTCTGTAATAAATTGAAAATTATGGACCAAATCCATAATAATCAACATACCATAAGGACCGTAAAATTAGTCTAGTTTTCGTCTCTCAACGTCATATCTTACAAATAATTTCTTGTGGTTTGCATTTATTTTGTTTTTCATCCTTATCCTTAACGATTGTTATTCTCTGTCATTAAGTGTCCCGTGCCTTTCCGATGAAGGCAATTTGGTCATCTTAATTTGCTTCTCAAACATGACGTGGCATCTTCAAGAAAATATTTATTCAAATCCAAGAACATTCAAACTGTAAACCTTCAAGAACAATACGTCATTCAAATATGTATACTTTGAAGAACATATGTATAACATAATTGTATGCATTGAAGAACATTCAAGAACCTCTAGCTATAAATTTAAAAAAAATAAATCCGCAATTCCAAATCCAAACACTATATATATATATATATATATATATTATATTATATATATATATATAGGGGAACGATCAAATGCAAACCACTCAATTTGTACAAACCGTGCAAACCTCATTCAACCAATCATAATTTTTCATTTTGTTCATTTTTTTGTAATTATGAGAGGTTGATTAATCATTTTTATTGTAGAGGGTGTTAATCATAGATATTATCATCTTCATTATTATAATTTTTAGAGAAATACATGAAACAGTTTCATTAATTTTAGAGAAATACATGAAACAATTTCATTAAGTATTACATGAAACAATTTCACAACCATATATGAAACAACTTGATCAAAAAAAGTATTATATGAAACAATTTCACAAGATTAAACAATTTCATGAAAAAATTTCATAAGATTAAACAATGAAATCGACGGATGAAGGTGGTTTGCACGGTTTACACAAATGAGGGCGGTTTTTATTTGATCACTCCTATATATATATATATATATATATATATATATATATATAACAAATTATGCAAATTAATTACCCATGTATTCTAGAAAAATGAAAAAGAAGAATCAAAACCCCTAAAGTTATTGATTTCTCTCATTGTCGCCTCCGTACACCACCCTCTTCAAAAGTGTCGTTTTTCTTGGAGTAACCAAAGATGTAGAAACTTGTAACCTTCGCCTTCTTTTTCAACCCCTAAAAGACCCTTTTTACTTCCTCTATTTTGGTTCAAGGTCATTTTCAAGGGATAGGTTTTGCCAATATATACGTGTTTCCGAGTCGAGAATCGACAGAGTAAGACCATAGTGTCTGAGGGCTAGGGTTTTCTTCTTGCATCATAGGCTATGTGAGAGAGGATGGGGGATGTCACATAATAGGGTTGGCTTTATGTAATCCTACCAACATAAACGTTTTGAGCTTAATTAGTTATATACTCAATCTAACTACATGCCAACATTTTCTTGAAGGCCTAACAACCATCTGTGTGATAACCTGGATTTAAGACAGCAATGGTTGAGGCAATCCTTATGTGGTTATTATGTGAATATGTGATAATCTACATGATTATTTAAGTAAATACATGGATCATATATATGTGAATATGTTACTATGCATACGTGAGAAATTGTTAAGATATGTGGGTGCACGTATGATGATATGCATACGTGATTTAATAGAAGAAGTTGTTGTGTGATTAAATCTTCAAATTTGTGCATATTAAGGTGAGTTTTTGTTATTAAAAAATCCTTATATAATGTTGTTTGAAATATATGATTTTCGATAGATGATTTGATGAAGAAAGGTAAACTGTTTTTAACAGTTGATTGAGCTTTATAAAAATTTTGGTTTTGAAAACTGTTCTTGAGAAATAAAAAAAAATAGATTCTTTAAGACAGTTGAGGATGATATCCTATTTTAAGGATTAAAGGGGATTTTGAGTTTGGAAAATGATATTAAAAGAATTGTTAGTTCTTGACTATCAAAGTTTTGAAATAAAACTGTTTTGAAATTGTTATTGGTTGAAAACTATAGAGAATGTTCCTTCAAGACGGTTGTGACTTCGGTATGTCTTTGTTTGGAATTAATCTATAGATTTTGATGAGGAAATAAAGGTGGTATATCAAGGAGAGGTGTACCATGGGATAAGGGTGGCATATCAAGGAGAGATGTACCTTTGGATATAAGGGTGACATATCAAGGATAGATGTACCTTTGGATATAAGAGTGACATTTGTATGTGTGATTGTTATTATAGCTCTTACTATTATGTCTTTTAAGATTGCAATAGTTTTGGTTCTTACTTCTTTGTGATTTGAGGACTCGGGAATGTTGCAATTATTAGAAATGGTAGTAATGATGTTATTGAGAAGGGGAAAACTTGGCTTATAGCCAAAGGTTTTGGATAATCATACTCTGATAAAATGTATGATTTATGAGGAACCAGAGAGGCTCTGGTTGTTCTTTAAAAGGAACCAGAGGGGCTCTAGTCATTCCTCACTTAGAACCAGAGGGGCTCTGGATGATATTTATATATGTTACAAGTCTTTTAGGGTGCGTTTGGTGCGCAGACAGGACAGGACAGGACAGGACGAGACAGGACAGGACAAGACAGTTGTTCAGCGTTTGGTAAGACAGGACAGGACTGGTTAAAATGACCGAATTACCCTCAATGAGTTGTTTAGTGTTTTTTTACCAAAATCAATCTTAATTAAAAACTCACAAAAAAGCCAAATGCTGTGTTCACTACTCACAAATAAATGGCAGTCAAATAAGCTGATGTGTTCACTACCACAAACAATGAAACAATTGTATGAAGAAAATCTTGGGCTGTGTTCACTCTCACAAACAGAGCTGTTGTGTTCACTACTCACAAATAAATGGCAGTCAAATAAGCTGATGTGTTCACTACCACAAACAATGAAACAATTGAATGAAGAAAATCTTGGGCTTGGTTCACTACTCACAAACAGAGAAGCAACAGTCGGGTAGGGGAAGATGGTCGCCGTCAAGAAGAGATGTCACCGTCGATGGGGAGGAAGCGAGCGCCATCGAGAGGAAATGGTCGCCGTCGAGAAGGGATGTTGTCGTCGATGGGGAGGAGAAGCGATGGAGGCGGACTGTGTGTATGGAGAAGGGATGTCGTCGTCGATGGGGAGGAGAAGAGATGTCGCCGTCGAGAAGGGAACTCCCGTCGCCATCGAGATGGAGAAGGAGAAGGTTAGGGGTGCGATGGAGTGGCGGCGTCTTTGGCAGGTGCAGRGGCKCCRATTGATGGAGGGTGCGATGTGGGGAAGAAAGGGGGAAGGGGTAGTGTGGTAAAAATGTTTGTGTTCCACTTAGTTCCAGGGGTAAGGAGAGAACAACCGTGTCTCATCCTTGTCCTAGTTAGTTCTACTTAGTTCCATATTAAGTCATACCAAACGTAGGACAAATGTGTTATGTCCTGTTCTGTCCCACCTTGTCCAGCGCACCAAACACACCCTTACAAATCTTTTACCTAGACCAGAGACTCTATATCTAATACATAGAGGCTTTGTGTCAAGAATTGTGTTTTAAAAGTGTTCATAAGACTTCTTGCTTTTATTTTAACTTAGAGAAGTCTTATACAAAATGACTTTAACAAAGAGGAACAAACCAGAGGGGCTCTGGTTGGTTTTCACAGTTGAACCAGAGGGGCTCTGGTTGGTCGTGGTTTTTGAGCCAGAGGCTCTGGTCATACATAAGCTTTATATCTACTCTTTTATACTTGGGAAAACGTTTACATCCATCCTTTGTATTTGATTTGGTAATTACGTGAAGGTTAACTTGAGAGGAGCTTTAGTTGGTATAACCAGAAGCTCTGGTTAGAGGAACCAGAGGGGCTTTGGTCCTGTATTTGATGAAAATCTTGCTAAGTCTGGTTTTACAACCAGAGGAATGCTGGTCTATATGATTTGTGAAATTATGTTCTTATTATATGAAAAGTTGATTTTAAATAATGTTTTGGTGATTTTCACTCTGCAACTACATAGAAAAAGGGATCTCACTAGACCGTTAGGTCTAACCCTCATTTTGTCTTTCAAATATGTATTGCAGGAACAGCTGAGTACAATGATAATAAAGGAAAAGGGAAAATATAATGTGTTTCCCTATGTGCATAACTATTTGAAGATCAGCCTATGGATGTGTTTTGAAGTTGAATGTTATGTAGTACAAGAACTTGTATTTTGGAATTTTTGAGTTGTGTATTTTGCATCTTAGTTTCTTGTACCATGGACCTTAGTGGGATAATACATGTATATCTTTGAATGAATTATGTGTTATATGCAATGTGAGACGTGTGGTGTTACAATCTGCCACTCCTCCTCCTCCGCTCTTTCCTTCCATACAACTGTGATGTGGGGCAAGAACTTTAAACCATTTTGCTTTCATGCAACTTTATCTCGAGGAAGAGAAAGCGACAATACGCGTTTTATATGAAGCAAATAGAAGAAAAGAAAAAGAATAATAAATATACCTTGACCAAGTTAATTAGTGTAGAGTGGAGAAGATGATCTCTATCCGTAGACTTCTGCTACAAAAGATTAATATAATCTCACATCTCTACATCTTAACCAATCCGGAATCAACTATCTGAATCCGAATTAATAGAATGTCCTTCTTCTTGAACTCCAATCACCACATATAAAGTAACATGGAGATTAGGTTGTCTATAGGCTTTCTTCCTTATGTTATAATTTCTTTCTTTAAGCGGAAAAAATCAATAGTTGAGTTTCCTTTTTTCTTAATATATATATATGGTTGGGTTCACGTGAGACCAARGGTTTTTCGTGAGACCCGTAAGACCAATTTATGTTCATTAATCAACTTTATAAGCTAATGATGTAATGGTCTAAATTGCACGGTAGCAATTTTGGTGATTATTGAGAAATCTCGTGACAATTTTGTGAATTATAAATGTTCAGATTGTAGATATAATCCAAGGGTTGAGAATTGGTCTTAAGGATCTCACGAAAAACCCTCGGTGTGTGTGTATATATATATATAATAAAGTTGTAATCGTT
Organism: Cynara cardunculus var. scolymus; assembly: GCF_001531365.2. Lineage (NCBI taxonomy): Eukaryota > Viridiplantae > Streptophyta > Magnoliopsida > Asterales > Asteraceae > Cynara > Cynara cardunculus. The sequence continues at coordinate 27,343 of NW_020201324.1, read as the reverse complement.
GGACTCCACAATGCCACGGTTGTTTGGATACGTGAAGTGTCGTGTAGTGTATACGTATAGGTGACAATGGCCGTTGAAACGACATCAGAACCCCATTGCCTTTTACGAGCATTTATGAAGTTGAATTGAAACATGATAATGATTTTTATATTATTTAAGTGAGATTTTAAATAAATAACATCCATTATTTTGTTTATTTTGTATTGAGACAAATCAACTAATTTTTATACCAAGTTTATCGATTTAATTGGTATTAATATAATTGTTTGATAGTACCGTACCAAGTGTATAAACTTGCTTAGTACATGATATTAAAAGTCATATACCACGATAATACCGTACCGTACCACCGTAACAACTTATTATTTATTATTAAAGTTTAATCAATAATACAACGTATTTTAATTTTTAAAACTTATTGAATTCATTAGCCTAACATTAACAACCTTACTAATTTGCCCACACCTCCATGGTTCATCATCATTCCTCAATGGCCGCTTGTGTTACACTATTAGTGAACGTTTGTATTATATGGATAATTAAGTGGTATAACACATATGAACATGTTATTTCACTGCTCGATGGTTTTATGACGTGTTTGGCAAAAATAAACTAACTTATTTTCTAAACTTATCGCACAAGTCCCGTTAAGATGGGCAAAAGGTAATTCTTTGAAAAGATACTTGGAGTAGTATTTCAATATACTACAGTAACTTTTTGCCATTTTTTTCAATTATTTGTAAGACTGTAACTAATACTAATATTTTTTTTATCATTACTAATTATTAATAAACTAGTGTGGGAACCACGCTTTGCGCGCAGGCCCGTCCCTGACAATTTTAGGTCCTGGGCGAGATGTAAAAATGGGCACTCGATAAGTACGATATTTTTTCAATATATTGTTTTTATCATCAGAAATAACATTGAATTCATATAAAACCGTTTTCCCAAATATTCCTGAACGCAAAATCAATCAATAATCATTTCTAAATTAATATAATCTATTAAAACATTTTTATGTAGTATGAGTAATTTGTTTCATCATCAAAAACATACTATGACATACTTATAGTACATAGAATGACATCATTTAGGGTCACAAAGTCGATTTTTCTAATTTCCGAGTGACACTATGTAAATCAATGTAAATAGGTTGGTTTTCCATGTCATCTCATGTTAATGTTTTTTTAACATAATTTTAAACTTTTATATTATGTTCTCGAATTTGGGAAGATTAACATCATTTTAAACTTTTATATTGTGTTTTCGAATTTGAGAAGATTACACCATTTTAAACTTTTATATTATGTTTTCGAATTTGGGAAAGAAAGAAAATGATGAGAAAGGAAAAGAAAGGAAAAAAAATAAAGTTTTTTATTTGTGTTTTTAATAAAGAAGAGTGAGAAATGAAAAATAATGAAATGAAAAATAATGAAATAAAAATAAATTTTGATATAATTTTTTTCCTTTCCTTTTCTTTTTTTTTTTTCTAAAAAAATCTCGAGAACAGAATATTTTCCTTCCCCCATTACTTTCCTCTCTTTCCTACGTAAAAGAAGACTCAAGAACATAAAGTTAGGGTTAAAACAAACTTTTCTAGAATCATCGATTATATAAATTAAAAAACTCATATTGGTGATAGTTTGAGATCTTATTCTTCTTTTAGAGATTGAATAGTACATAAGATTTGCACACTCAATATAAGATAATAAAGAACAACTATGAGAAAACAATTATAGTTTTATTATTTTAAATATAGATATAAGTTGTACCGTCTTATATGGTTGGTAATTTTTTCAAAAGATGAGATTTTTGTTAGCTAATAACAAGAAAATCTATCATATTGTAATATAAAAAATAGAATTCACGCGAGAATGGAACGATCAAAATAGTCAATGGGAAATAAATTATGTAGAATATATCAAAGTTTTCAAAGCAAATAGTTCTAGACGTCGGTTTTAGATAAAAACTTAGAAAAATATTACTTGTCATACTAGATACTAATTTTTCTATTTGTCTTCTATTTACTAATATTTTAGAACTACTATTATATATATTAAAAAAAAAATTGGGCCCTTAATTTTTATGGGCCCTGGGTGTACGCCCGGCCGGCCCTCCCCCAGGGACAGCCCTCGTTGCACGGTAGCATAAATATTTTGGATATATATATATATATATATATATATGTTAGTTGTTAATAAAATCATCAACAAATAGTACTCAAATAACTCAAAAAAGTTAATAAAATCTAATTAGTGAAATTTTAATACATACACACACACACACATATATATATATATATATAGAGAGAGAGAGAGAGAGATTTGTTTAGAAATAAAGTTGTAAAATTAAATAAATTGAGTAACAATAATGACGGTGGAGTGAATAACTTATTCATTGTTTATCTGATTGATGATAAAGTTTTTTTTTAAAAATGATACCTCTGCCGATTGTTATTAAAAAATATATAAGTATACGTCTAAATCGCACGATACAAAAAATGTGGTAAATAAAAACTTAGTCTGTAAATAATAAAAAATATATTAACCGATCATTTATACATATAAATTATATAAAGAATAATTCATTGTTATAAGACGAATGATGTCTACAAATAACAAAAACAAATATTCCCTTCATCCCAAAATAAATGTTTCCGTCTCTATTTTAGTTTGTCTTAAGATAAGTGTTCAGTTTCAAAAAGTAACGTCTATTTTCCAATTCTACTCTTAATTATGAGATAAATAATTCATTAATCTCTCAATTATAAATGATGAAATTGTCATTTAGTTAATTAAAAAATGTAATTATTACACATTTATAAAATTATGGATATGTATTTTGGGACTTCAATATGTATTAATATAAATTTCAAAGTACAAATTAATAAATAATT